>NC_060889.1:30535838-30540838 GCF_014805685.1 Silurus meridionalis | reverse complement strand
TTCCAGCGATGAGTGTGTGTGTGTGTGTGTGTGAGGAAAAAAGAGGGAGAACCTTTGGCTTGCTTCCTGTGGGCTAATCTTCCCTCATCTTTCATCTCTCTCTCTCTCTCTCTCTCTCTCTCTCTCTCTCTCTCTCTCTCTCCCTTATTCTCGCTCTCATTACCTTCACAAATGCACTGGAACATTTTACCTTGTGTTTTTCTCATCTATTTCCCCAGTGTATTGTGTATGTGTGTTTTGTGTGTGTGTGTGTGTGTGTATGTGTGTGTGTGTAGTAACAGAAAAAGGTGCTCAGTGCCGGATTCCTCTGATTTCTCTTTCTCTCGAGTGCATTTCCAGATTTTCTGTCGTTCGCACGTGTCGAACGTCAGCCTTGTTAACGACACGTTTCCTCGTTTGCGTATCAAATCCGGAATGGATTCGAAAGGAACGGTTCAGGCCGAACGTGCACCACCTTTTCCCCAACCGCTGCGAATCCACAAACCGGTAGCAGTGCTTATTAGCATTATAATGAGCGTGCTAATGCTATGATGCTAATGCAGCTAACACACAGCGAAGGCTTTAGCCTGAATCATTAGCCTGAAACAATCAGCATGCTAATGCTATGATGCTAATGCAGCTAACACACAGCGAAGGCTGAATCAATACACGTTCAGCGAGTCGTCGATACCCAGCAGGGATGCGGTTTCATTTCGCTTGCACGAGATTTGCCGAATTTCTAACGATCATCACTGTTCCAGTGTTCTCATAGGCTCCAGCGCGTCACATGACCGTTTTTCCAAAAGTACTTCGATGCCTGACTTTTCTCACCAACATGGGACACAAATCTGTACATATGAGCATGAAACTAGGAGCCCCAAAAACCTGTTCCAGCTCCATGAACATCTGCTTTCCATGGGTTGAGTGGAAGATCTCCTGCTATAGAGATGAATGTGAATGCTGACTGCACCCCAGGAACCTCCAGGAACCTCCATGACCACCCCGTCACATGACCCCCCCATTAGCACCCAAATACCCCATAATCACATCTTTCCAGATCATGTACACTGATACTGCATGTACCGTGGATGAGTAATGAAACACACACACACACACACACACACACACACACACACACACACAGCTTTTAATAACCAGGCTGCAGAAGGTAGAAGTTGCAGGGAAATATAATTTGATGTGACCTCCACCTTCATTTTAAAGTGTTGGTAATTAAAATGGATTGCAGCCCTGTTTCACTTTACATATGGAAAAGATCATCTGTTCACCGCACGTGTGTGTGTGTGTGTGTGTGTGTGTGTGTGTGTGTGTGTGTGTGTGTGATACACTGCATAAGCGCTCTTCCATTCTCCATGAAGTTCTACAAAGAAGTTCTACTTTAGTTAAAAGTTCCGAGTAGAACCTTTCAAACATTCTGCAGATGTTCCTCTGGAGGAAACTCTTGGCTGGGAGTTCTACCGACAACATTTTAGGGTGTGCGTCTTGTTGCTTTGGAGGAACCCATACGGTACTACTTGGAAACTGTTCTCTAAGGTTCTATACTAAAATAATAACGGGTTGCCTGGATTTTGAAGAACCCAGAAAATAATCTCCTCCGATAGCTATTTTGAAGAGTTCTTGGGATGTTCCTATTGGAGAACCCTTAGGAGAAACCTCTTTTGATAGGGAAACACTGTTTGGGGATTCCACTTAGAGCTTTTAAAAGTTCTCCAGTTGTTGTTTTTTTTTCTTTTTTGGAAGAACCCCTTTTGAGAGGAAAATCGTTGTATGGATCCACATGGACATTTAAAAGAGTTCTTTGGATGTTCCTCTGGGAGAACCCTTACGAGGAACCTCTTCTGATAGGGAAACACTTAAAGCATTTAAACACGCTGACTGGATTCACACAGGAGCTTCACAGTTTTTCTGGAGGAACCCTCAAAGATTCTACTTTCTCTAAGGAAAATGTTCAGTTGTATTGTTTTTTGGATGTTCCTGTAGGAGAACCCTAATAGATTTTGTTGAATTTTGTGTAAGACATCTAGTCCCCATTTGTCCACTCTTCTGGGAAGATGTTCTAGATTTTGTGGAGATTCATTCAGTCAAGGTCTAATGTAGGTGAGATGAAGTGAGGAGGTTCCTGGGGTGCAGTCAGCGCTCACATTCATTGTTCATCAGGGTTGGAGCTTTATAGCTTTATATCCACACATTTCCAACCCATGGAAAGCAGATCTTCATGGAACTGGCTTCATGATGCTGAACCGGATTTTAAATCTCAGGGTTTGAACGAAATTCCATAGCCTATCCAAAAACCTTTGTTCCCAAATTCCACATGCGTGTTGGAAGATCCAGGGTGTCCAAATACATTTGACCAAACGGTGTAATTCCGTTTCTGCTTTTTAACTCATTCGAATAAAACGGAAGGAAAAAAAACGGAGAAAAGCTTTTTTGTGTCGTCCTGTCGCTTTTATTACTCGTCTGGTGGAGGCTTCATACCGGCATCTCCTCCTTTTTTTCCTCTCTCTCCGTTATTCATTTTTTTCCTTTCTTTAATTTCTCTGCTGTCATTCATACCACGATTCATTTCTTCCCCTCGTCTATCTCTCTCTCTCTCTCTCTCTCTCTCTCTCTCTCTCTCTATCTCTCTTTATTCCGCTTCTCGCTTTTTACTCATGTCTGCCTCAATTGTGTGATTCCCCACATGGGATTTTCCCTGAGGGCATCCTTTAGCTATCTCTCTCTCTCTCTCTCTCTCTCTGTCTCTCGCTTTCTTACTCTCTCTCTCTGTCTCTCTCTCCTCACTCTCAATCTATCTTTCAATCTCGTTCTCTCACACTCTCTCTCTCTCTCTCTCTCTCTCTCTCTCTCTCTCTCTCTTCTCAATCTCTCTATATATATACTCTCTCTCTCTCTCTCTCTCTCTCTCTCTCTCTTCTCTCTCTCTCTCTCTCTCTCTCTCAATCTCAATCTATCTTTCAATCTCGTTCTCTCACACTCTTTCTCTCTCTCTCTTTTCAATCTCTCTATATATATATACCTCTCTCTCTCTCTCTCTCTCTATCCCTTCATCGTTCCTTGTCTCACTTCATTTCTTTGTTCGCAAAATCTTCTATTAAACTGTAGGGTTCTACATAGAACTCTCTAATTAGGTTGGCTACCAGTCTGTCTATCTGTCTGTCTATCTGTCTATTTATCTTTCTATCGGTCTATCTGTCTATCTATCTATCTATCTATCTGTCTGTCTGTCTATCCGTCTGTCTGTCTGTCTGTCTGTCTGTCTGTCTCTTTTTTCTATCTGAACATCTGGGAGCGAGTGGTGTCTCTCATCGGCCTTTTCCGAGGCTTTACTCGTTCTCGGAAATCTTTCATTATCATCTCTCTTCCTTCTTCTCATTGAAATCTTCTGATGTGGATCTTCTAATCCCCTCACACTCCTCCCTCCCCTCCCTCCCTCTTTTCATATATATATATATATAGTGTGTGTGTGTGAGGAGGAATGTTAAGATATATTTATATATTCATGCTGGTGATTGGTGGTGTTTTCCTTTCATGCGTATTAAGGTGTAGCAGGATGTGTGTGTGTGTGTGTGTGTGTGTGTGTGTGTGTGTGTGTCTAACCTGAGCTGACAGGATCATCTGTTCGTCTTCTAAATAATTGATTTTACCTACAACAGGTATACAGGGACATTTCCTTTTGACAGGAAGTTCAGGGAAACACGCACAACCGGTTTTGTGTGACAGTGTGTATGTGTGTTGCAGTGTGTGTGTGTGTGTGTGTGTGTGTGTGTGTGTGTGTGTGTGTTTATATGTTCTTTTGAGCTGCAGCTTTATGTGTCAGTGCTTTCATGCGACTGAGACTTGAAATAATGTAGCGGATGTCCTGAATAGACGCGCTCGCTCGCTCGTTCTCGCTCGTCCTGAATAACACGCCGGACAGGGAGCGTGAATGGATGCTGCTAATCCCTGGCACACACACACACACACACACACACACATCCTGCTTTTTGTTGTTGTTGTGGGAGTGAGCTGTTTACTCTGTTTTACTCAGAAATGATCAGCCTGTGTGAAGACTTAATTATTTTCAGCAAATCAGAAAGGAAGAGCGGTGATATTTATTCATTTGTTGTGGGGTTCTGCTGGACACTGTTGTCCACTATTGTCCTCTACTGGACATTATCATCTACTATTGTCCTCTACTGGACAATAAAGTCTACTATTGTCGTATACTGAACACTATAGTCTACTATTGTCCTCTACTGGACACTAAAAAACCTTTCTTTAGGCTTCTCCCGTTAGGGTTCCCTACAGCGGACCATCCGCATGTTTGATTTGTTACAAGTTTTTACACTGGATGCCCTTCCTAACGCAACCCTCCCCATTTATCCAGGCTAAAAGTGCACTGGTTTGTGTAACCCTAATGGCTGGGGTTGGTTCTCTGACCGGGGATCGAACCTGGGCCGTAGCGGTTAGAGCGCCGCATCCTAATCCCTAGACCACCAGGGAACCCTGGACACTAAAGTCTACTATTGTCCTGTACTGGACATTGTAGACTTTGGGACATGCAGAAATACAGCACAGTGTATGAAGCCCAGAAATCTTCTCTTAATAAGAACCATGACTCAGAACCATGATTATCAGTTTAAAGGTTTAGCTTGAGAGGCTCAGCTCAAAGTCAGATCGTCTTTAAATAAAAAACGCAATATGATTGATGTGTGTGTGTGTGTGTGTGTGTGTGTGTGTGTGTGTGTGTGACTGCAGCTGTTGCCCCAGAATGACCACCAGCCATCTCAGATATTAGGAGCTCTGTGACATCATCACAAGGCACTTTTGTCTGCTGTAACCCTGCTCTGTTCTCATGGTGTGTGTGTGTGTGTGTGTGTGTGTGTGTGTGTGTGTGTGTGTGTGTCTGTTTATGTGTGTGTGCGTTTGTTCTTGGCTTCCTTCACTCTTTGTGAATACCTCCCCAGATTGTAGGTGTGTGTGTGTGTGTGTGTGTGTGTGTGTGTGTGTGTGTGTGTGTGTGT
>NC_060889.1:30528338-30530838 GCF_014805685.1 Silurus meridionalis | reverse complement strand
TCTCTCTCTCTCTCTCTCTCTCTCTCTCTCTCTCTCTCTCTCTCTCTCTCTCTTTCTGTTCTAATGTCAGTAGTTATTCGTGTTCAGTCGCCGTGTCAATTTTTTCAGTGACTCGTGAAATGTTTGCTGTTTCTCTCTGGTGTTTTTATGGATCAGTGAAGATCCACTGATTTTTCTGCGGTTATCACTTTAATCATACACAAGCCACACACACACACACACACACACACACACACACACACACACACACACACTAGCCCTTCTTGTCCTTCTTCCTCCTTGGCTGTTATTTGTAAAGCATGGCAAACTCAGCTCCTGACCTTGCTGTGACATTGTAAGGTTGAAGTGTGTGTGTGTGTGTGTGTGTGTGTGTGTGTTTGTTTGATTGACAGCTCCAACCGTATTGCAGCCGATTGTCTAGACGTGTGACAGATCTGTCTGTCGGCCATGGCTCATTTTTCCCCTCTCCTTAATGGTCACCATGGCAGCCTTAAGTCTGTGTGTGTGTGTGTGTGTGTGTGTGTGTGTGTGTGTGTGCGTGCTCTGGCCTTCAAAGTGATCTTCACTTTAATGAGCACACACGTTTATATGACCTGATGGATTCATTTCTCCATCTAGGAGAAGGGGGAAGGGGTTTAGGGTATGATGGCGGGGTCTGGATAGGGAGGAGTCAAAGTTGAAAGAGGGGTCTGATAGGGGGAGGAGTTTGGGTAGTGGGAGGGGTCAGGGGATGGGGAGGGGTCATGATATGTGTGTGTGTGTGGGGGGGGCGTTATGAGAGCAGGGGTCAGGGTATGGGAAGGTTCTGAATAGGAGGAAGAGTTTAGGATCATATGATCATATCATGACAAAAAGGACTATAACATGTCCTGTATATCTTCCATGGTATTAAAAGCTATAATATGTCTGTAACATGACTATAACATGTCATAATGTGAATATAACGTCATGTGTCTGTAACATGACTCCTGACTCCCTGTAATATGACTATAACATGTCACATGACCAGGATGTGTCTGTAATCTGTTTCTGTAAGGCCATAAGCATCCTTTAAAGCAGGCCTTCTGCATTTGATTTGGGTTTTGAGTGCGAGAGTAAAATAATAGTGAAGAAAACCTTCAAAACCTCGTCTCCGACTTCTGATGAAGTGCTGAAAGCAAATAAATCAGAAATCTGTTTGGACATTTTTCAATATCCTGAAGGAAATAATCTCTGACGTGTGTGTGTGTGTGTGTGTGTGTGTGTGTGTGTGTGTGTGTGTGTGTGTATGTGTGTGCTGGCAGTACAGTTGGACAGCATCAACCTGCATGGATTTGAGTTAATTTATGGTAATAAAGATCGATTATGTTCCGCTCGGAGACAGAAGGAAATCCCTGGAGAATCAGAAAGACTTATGATGATCTGCAATTCCACCCGACAGCAGATGAATATCCAGCAGCGGATCTCTGGCCTGTTTATGTCACTCACGTCTGCGACGCACTTTATTACACACTCGTAAAAAAGACTAATATTTTTCCTCGCCGTAGTTCGGCTGAGTTGCGTTCAAGTAGTTCACACAGAAAGGAAACTGAGGCAGAATGTGAACAATTACAGCACTGATCTTTGATTCATCAGTAATCGAGATGGCAGCATTTCTTTAATACTAAACAATACGGGTATAAACTGACATTTAAGAAGAAGCCACTGACACACACACACACACACACACACACACACACACACACACACATACACACACAAAGCCACATCCACTTCTCTGAAACTGACACACACAGTGGGGCCACACCTTCTTTATTAAGAATTAGACAAACAGTGGTCACGCCTTCTTCAATGACACTTACAGAAGCCACACCCACTTCATTGAGACTGACAACTACAGAGGCCACGCCTCCTTCAAAGATACCGACACACACACACAGAGGCTACACCCAATTCAGGACTGGCACATCATTGGTCACACCTCCTTCACTGAAACTGGCATATAAACCACACCTCCTTCACTGAGACTGAAACATAGAAAGGCGCACCCCCTTCATTAAGATTGACACACAGAAGACACACCTACCTCATTAGGAGTGACACACAGAAGCCACACCTCCTTCATTAAAACTGACACACAGAAGCCACACCTCCTTTATTAGGAGTGACACAGAGAAGACACACCTCCTTCATTAAGAGTGACACATATAAGCCACACCTCCTTCACTGAGACCGACACATACAAAGCCGCACCGCCTTCATTAAAAGTGACACAGAGAAGACACACCTCCTTCATTAAGAGTGACACACAGAAGACACACCCACTTCATTAAGAGTAACACACAGAAGACACACCCACTTCATTAAGAGTAACACACAGAAAACACACCCACTTCATTAAGAGTAACACACAGAAGACACACCCACTTCATTAAGAGTAACACATAGAAGACACACTCACTTCATTAAGAGTAACACAGAAGACACCTACTTCATTAAGACTAACACAGAAGACACTCCC
>NC_060889.1:30508338-30520838 GCF_014805685.1 Silurus meridionalis | reverse complement strand
TTCACTAACGACTTTTGAGGATGATGTGCACCAAATTTGGTGATGATTGGAAAGATTTTTTGATATCAATATGGGGTTTTGGACACAATCCAAGATGGCGGAACACCAAATTCCCACAAAGTTGGAGGCAAACAGTAGTAGTATAGTACATCTTTCTTCATTGGAATTAGCAGACCCAGACCATGAAGCTCCATGAAGATCTGCTTTCTATGGGTTGGAAGTGGGTGGAATCTCTGCTGTAAACCCATAAACCCTATCAGGATGAACGCTGACTGCACCCCAGGAACCTCCTCACTTCTTCTCACCTACATCAGTACCCTTGTATCTGTATGAGCTACACATTTCCACAAAATCCAGTAGAACATCTTCCCAGAAGAGTGGAAGTTCTTATAAAAGATCTACATGTGGGATGATCTTATGCTTGGGTGTCCACACACTTTTGACCACATAGTCTACGAATACATTTGGTGCAGGAAATTGAGGTTAGCATGCTGACGGCTAATGCGCATTTATGCTGCTGTGTGTGTGTGTGTGTGTGTGTGTGTGTGTGTGTGTGTGTGTGTGTGAGATCACAATTCTGAAAAAAAAGAATTCCCCTCAAATCAATAAAAACTAAACTGAGTCATGTCACAACTGTCAAGTCGTTTAATTTGAATCGGGTACAACCAATCAGAACAGAGGGTTCAGTAAGCCCCGCCCCCATCGGACAGCCCGAATTTCTCTCTCTCACTTTCTCTTTTCTTTTTCTCTTTCTATATATTGAAAGAGAGAGACAAATATATTGTTTTGATCTATCTATCTATCTATCTATCTATCTATCTATCTATCTATCTATCTGTCTGTCTGTCTGTCTGTCTGTCTGTCTGTCTGTCTGTCTGTTTCCTCCTGTGAATCTCTTCTAATTTCTGTATATAGGAGGAGTAAAAGAGAGAGTGAAAGAAAAATAGAGGGGAAAAAAACTCTCTCTCTCTCTCTCTCTCTCTCTCTCTCTCTCTCTCACACTTTTTATCTATTTATTTCATTCTTATTTTTATATATAGAAGAGAGAAAGAAAGAGGTTCTATTCTTCTCCTAATTTATATGTATTTGAAGTTGTCAAAGAGTTCTCTCTTTCGCTCTCTCTCTCTTCTATTACAAATTTCTATATATAGAAGGAGATAGATAGATAGATAGATAGAGAGAGAGAGAGAGAGAGAGAGAGAGAGAGAGAGAGGTATGTCTCAGTAACTCCTCTCCACGCAGTACAATGTGACAGAGCTGGTAACATAACTTCAGGCCTGTATGTGTGTGCGGTGTGTGTGTGTGTGTGTGTGTGCGGTGTGCGTGTGCGTGTGTGTGTGCGTGTGTGTGTGTGTGTGTGTGTGTGTGCGCGCATGTGCGCCTGTGTGCAGTCGTATGGTCTCTCCTCAAGCCAGCTGTTCGTTTCAATACAAGCTTTAAGTATTATACATTCAACTGTCTCTTTTTTACACACACACACACACACACACACACACACACACACACACACACACACACACACAGAGGTCTATTAAATCTATCATTTTTATGACTGAAATGAGGAAACGAAAAGTTTTCAAGTATTATGCCTCACAGTATTCTGCTCTCAGACAAACTCCTTCTCTCTCACACACACACACACACACACACACACACACACACACACACACACACACACTCCAGCTCTTCCTTTCCTGTTTTATACTTCTTCTTTCTCTTTCTTTTATTATGTCCATTTTTTAGCTATACATCATCACACACACACACACACACACACACACACACACACACACACACACACACACACAAACACACACACTATTTGACCTTTTGACCCTCAAACCTATTAAGACTATTATATCTCACACCTTCACCCATTATCATGTTTTTGAGTGCATTTTTAGGCGTCTAAGCACCAAGGAATTGCCCTGTGCTCCCTCCTGATTGGACAGATTGGACAGATTGGGGTAACTGTAGTATTCATGTTACCCTTCTCACGGCGCTGGGATTAACCCCCGCTTGTCCCACTGCACAGCGTCGTTTCACACGTTTAATTTTCACGATTCTGATACGGAGTAAATAAACACATCCAATGATGAACATGTAGAGAAAATAAGTCACAAAACATTCATCATGTTTACAGTCAGAAATCAGAGACCGGCTACAAGGTTGCCAGATGCTCCAAATTAACTCAAACTCAACTCCTTGGCACATGCAACTTGCTACAAATGAACAAAAGTTCTTTCTTATTTTCTGTTTGTTTGTTTGTCTCTCTTTTATTCTACCTTTTTGACTTTTACGAAAAGCCAGAAATCAGTTCACTCAAAACCGAACCGGGCAACAGGGTTGCCAGACGCACAAAATGAACGCTAATTCTACTCCTTAACACACATCACTTTGGTACAAATCAACAAATGTGTTTTTTGGTTTTTCTTCTTGACATTGAGAGGTGGTGAGTTCAAATCCCAGTATCACCAAGCTGCCACTCATCGGCCCTTGAGAAAGTGTGGAAGTGTGTGGAAGATCTCCTGCTATAGAGATGAATGTGAAAACCCCAGGAACTTCCTCACTCCATCTCAGCTACATCAGGGCCCTATTGAACACCCTTGGGATAAATGTGAACTCTGACTGCACCCCAGGCCTCATCACCTTATCACCCACATTAGTATCTGAATTTACTGACACCTTTGTAGCTGAATGAGCATAAAATCTCCACAAAATCTTGAGGAAGATCTTCCCAAAAGAGTGGAGATCATTATAACATAGCAATCTTATAGACCGGTGTCCACATACTTATGGGCCGAATGTGTATAGCAGCTGGTTTTGGTTCAGTTCTAGTTCTCATTACATCATATGTATACTGTGTGTGTGTGTGTGTGTGTGTGTGTGTGTGTGTGTGTGTGTGTTTGAGTGTCTTACTGAAAATCAAGATCATCTCCTAGTGTGTGAGAATGGATCATCTGTTGAACTGTGAGCATTTGCTGTTTGTGTGTGTGTGTGTGTGTGTGTGTGTGTGTGTGTTTGTGTGTGTGTTTGTGTGTGTGTGTGTGAGAGACCAGATTGAGTGTGACACACGTTTCCCCCGGTGGGACGTTAACATTCTTACACTCCGATTTATGTGGGTGCTTGGCCCTGGAACTACACACACTGGTTTATTACACACACACACACACACATTACAGCATGACGTTCACACACACTGTAGCTGCAACACTGCTGATGTGAGTGTTAAATTAATGTTACATGCGAGTGTTAGAAGGGAGCATTAGATGTGAGTGTTACATGCGAGTGTTTGATGCGAGTGTTACATGCGAGTGTTACATGTGAGTGTTTCATGTGAGTGTTACATGTGAGTGTTTCATGTGAGTGTTTCATGTGAGTGTTACATGCGAGTGTTACATGTAAGTGTTTCATGTGAGTGTTTCATGTGAGTGTTTCATGTGAGTGTTACATGCGAGTGTTTGATGTGAGTGTTACATACGAGTGTTTGATGCAAGTGTTACATGTGAGTGTTAGATGTGAGTGTTACATGCAAGTGTTTGATGTGAGTGTTACATACGAGTGTTTGATGCAAGTGTTACATGTGAGTGTTAGATGTGAGTGTTACATGCAAGTGTTTGATGTGAGTGTTAGATGTGTGTTACATGCGAGTGTTTGATGCGAGTGTTACATGCGAGTGTTACATGCGAGCGTTACATGCGAGTGTTACATGCGAGTGTTACATGCGAGTGTTACATGCAGTGTTTGCTGCGAGTGTTTGATGCAAGTGTTATATGTGAGTGTTTGATGCAAGTGTTACATGTGAGTGTTTGATGCAAGTGTTACATGTGAGTGTTTGATGAGTGTTTGATACGAGTGTTTGATGCGAGTGTTTAATGCAAGTGTTACACATGAGTTTGATGCAAGTGTTACATGTGAGTGTTACATGCGTGCGTTACTTGCGAGTATCACATACGATTATTAGAAGCGAGTGTTACATGCGAGTGTTTGATGCGAGTGTTTGATGCAAGTGTTATATGTGAGTGTTTGATGCAAGTGTTACATGTGAGTGTTACATGTGAGTGTTTGATGCGAGTGTTTGATGCGAGTGTTTGATGCGAGTGTTTGATGCAGTGTTACACATGAGTGTTTGATGCGAGTGTTTAATGCAAGTGTTACACATGAGTGTTTGATGCAAGTGTTACATGTGAGTGTTACATGTGAGTGTTTGATGCGAGTGTTTGATGCAAGTGTTACACATGAGTGTTTGATGCGAGTGTTTGATGCAAGTGTTACATGTGAGTGTTTGATGCGAGTGTTTGATGCAAGTGTTACATGTGAGTGTTTGATGCGAGTGTTTAATGCGAGTGTTTCATGCAAGTGTTACATGCGAGCATCACATGCATTTTCTTCTCACTGAACCGTTTTCAGCACATCAACCTGCTTCCTGTCATTGAGCAGCTTTTTTAATCCACTGGTGAATCATTTCCTTTCTCTCACACATCACAGACGTAGACTAGTTTCTGAAGCTCACAATGAGTAGGCAGAAGGCAGTAAGAAGTCTGGGGTTAAAGTGGATGAGACAGAGGGAGTCAGTGATGAGAACATGACTGAGAACAGAGACATTCCTGATCACCTGATCATCATCATCTTTTCTCTGCTTGTGTTCTATATGGTGGATCTTCAGTCTGAATACATTCATTAGAGAACAACATCTGAAATTATTGTGTATTAATATATTAATATGACGTGAGTTTCAGTTACAGCATGACACTAAAACAGGTAGTAATAATCACTACTTTATACTGAAAAACACGTCAGAGCTCAAACTTCAACCTGAGTAAAAAAGTGCAGTCTGAACTTCAGCGTTGTTGATGTGTTTACTTTTGCAACCTCTGACTCAGCGTGACAGTGTGTGTGTGTGTGTGTGTGTGTGTGTGTGTGTGTGTGTGTGTGTGAGACTCAGAATGAGCATGTCTTCTCCATTTCAGAGGTCAGACTGGGAATCATATGCAGGCAGCAGGAGGTGGAGATTCTCTGTTCCTGATATCAACCTGTCAGTCACACAGGCGGAAACGAGGAGCTTTTAGATACGCTGTCATAGTCAAGCACTTTTACTGTCACACACACACACACACACACACACACACACACACGATTATTTCTGTCACTTTTCTGTCTGCTTGTGTTCTACTCCAGTGTGTTCTACACGATTGTGTTCTACTCCAGTGTGTTCTACTCCAGTGTGTTCTACTCCAGTGTGTTCTACTCCAGTGTGTTATGAGTGTGTTCTACACAAGTGTGTTCTACTCCAGTGTTCTACTCCAGTGTGTTCTACTCGAGTGTGTTCTACTCATGTGTGTTCTACTCATGTGTGTTCTACTCCAGTGTGTTATGAGTGTGTTCTACTCCAGTGTTCTACTCAGTGTGTTCTACTCCAGTGTGTTCTACTCCAGTGTGTTCTACTCCAGTGTTCTACTCGAGTGTGTTCTACTCCAGTGTGTTCTACTCCTGTGTGTTTTACACGAGTGTGTCCTAATCCAGTGTGTTCTACACAAGTGTGTTCTACTCCAGTGTTCTACTCCAGTGTGTTCTACTCCAGTGTGTTCTACTCATGTGTGTTCTACTCCAGTGTTCTACTCGAGTGTGTTCTACTCCTGTGTGTTCTACTCCAGTGTTCTACTCGAGTGTGTTCTACTCCAGTGTTCTACTCCAGTGTGTTCTACTCCTGTGTTCTACTCCAGTGTGTTCTACTCCTGTGTGTTCTACTCCAGTGTTCTACTCCAGTGTGTTCTACTCCAGTGTGTTCTACTCCTGTGTGTTTTACACGAGTGTGTTCTAATCCAGTGTGTTCTACACGATTGTGTTCTACTCGAGTGTGTTCTACTCCAGTGTGGTCTACTCCAGTGTGTTCTACACGAGTGTGTTCTACTCCAGTGTGTTATGAGTGTGTTCTACTCCAGTGTGTTCTACTCCAGTGTGTTCTAATCCAGTGTGTTCTACACGATTGTGTTCTACTCAGTGTGTTCTACTCCAGTGTGTTTAACTCCAGTGTGTTCTACACGAGTGTGTTCTACTCGAGTGTGTTATGAGTGTGTTCTACTCGAGTGTGTTCTACTCCAGTGTGTTCTACTTGAGTGTGTTCTACTCCAGTGTGTTCTACTCCAGTGTGTTATGAGTGTGTTCTACTCGAATGTGTTCTACACAGTGTGTTCTACTCCAGTGTGTTCTACTCCAGTGTGTTATGAGTGTGTTCTACGATCGTGTTCTACTCAGTGTGTTCTACTCCAGTGTTCTACTCAGTGTGTTATGAGTGTGTTCTACACAAGTGTGTTCTACTCGAGTGTGTTCTACACAAGTGTGTTCTACTCCAGTGTGTTCTACTCCAGTGTGTTCTACTGGAGTGTGTTCTACAGTGTGTTCTACAGTGTGTTCTACTCCAGTGTGTTCTACTCAGTGTGTTCTACACAAGTGTGTTCTACTCAGTGTGTTCTACTCCAGTGTGTTCTACTGGAGTGTGTTCTACAAGTGTGTTCTACTCAGTGTGTTTTACTCCAGTGTGTTCTACACGAGTGTGTTCTACTCCAGTGTGTTCTACTCCAGTGTGTTCTACTCCAGTGTGTTATGAGTGTGTTCTACACAAGTGTGTTCTACTTCAGTGTGTTCTACACAAGTGTGTTCTACTCAGTGTGTTCTACTCCAGTGTGTTCTACTCCAGTGTGTGTTCTACTCAAGTGTGTTCTACTCCAGTGTGTTCTACACGAGTGTGTTCTACTCGAGTGTGTTCTACACAAGTGTGTTCTACTCCAGTGTGTTCTACTCCAGTGTGTTCTACTGGAGTGTGTTCTACACAAGTGTGTTCTACTCCAGTGTGTTTTACTCCAGTGTGTTCTACTCCAGTGTGTTCTACTCCAGTGTGTTATGAGTGTGTTCTACTCGAATGTGTTCTACTCATGTGTTCTACTCGAATGTGTTCTACTCAGTGTGTTCTACTTCAGTGTGTTCTACTCAGTGTGTTCTACTCCAGTGTGTTCTACTCAGTGTGTTCTACAGTGTGTTCTACTCAGTGTGTTTTACTCCAGTGTGTTCTACAGTGTGTTCTACTCAGTGTGTTCTACTCCAGTGTGTTCTACTCCAGTGTGTTATGAGTGTGTTCTACTCGAATGTGTTCTACTCGAATGTGTTCTACTCCAGTGTGTTCTACTCCAGTGTGTTATGAGTGTGTTCTACACGATCGTGTTCTACTCGAGTGTGTTCTACTCCAGTGTGTTTTACTCCAGTGTGTTATGAGTGTGTTCTACTCCAGTGTGTTCTACTCGAGTGTGTTCTACACAAGTGTGTTCTACTCCAGTGTGTTCTACTCGAGTGTGTTCTACACAAGTGTGTTCTACTTGAGTGTGTTCTACACAAGTGTGTTCTACACAAGTGTGTTCTACTCCAGTGTGTTCTACACGAGTGTGTTCTACTCCAGTGTGTTCTACTCCAGTGTGTTATGAGTGTGTTCTACACGATCGTGTTCTACTCCAGTGTGTTCTACTCCAGTGTGTTCTACTCCAGTGTGTTATGAGTGTGTTCTACACTGTAAAAAATTACCTATAGAATCTACCCAAAAAATGTGAGGTAACAATTTGCATTCAGTCTGTTTGGGTAAATTTCACCCTATACTGTTCATAAAGAGTACCTAAATAAATCAGCTAAAACATGGCAATTGAAATGAGGTAAAATCTATTCATAATATTAGACAATGAATTACTTATTAAAAGTGAGTATTATTAACACCATAGTATTTTTTCAATTTATTTAATAATTGCTGTTATTAATTAACCAATATGAATAACCATTATTGAATCAGGAAGGTAAACTTACTAATAACATTAAAAAGTTATCAGACACAGTAGATCATGAATTTTTAATAAACAACCAAAAATCAAACAAATAATTCTTTGCATATTCAAATCTTGATCACAAGAAATTGAGTTTTTTCCTTCAGCATTATAAAAATACAAAAATTAGGCTAACATTGCTCAAATAGTGTGTCTACTTGTTCATTAATTAAACTTAGCAAGCCTATTTGTTCAAATAACAAACATCTATTTGAAATTTACCAATTACTGTATCCTGAGACACTGTATACAATGAGAAATTTCAACATTTTGACATTAACAACAACAACAGTCTATTCCATGAGTTTAATTTTGAGGCTTTCTTGGAAGAGCTCTTCTTGTGGCTCCCCTAGGTACTCAATGAGGCAGGAGAGCACTGCATCCCTTTTATTCTCAATACTCTGAGACTGTAAAGAGATGCATTTTAATGACCAGCATTTTTTCTACAAATTAGTGTTTGCACTTTTGAGACTATTTAAACAAAAAACATACCTCATTTACAGTGTTAAGTAGAGAGCGCATCCTGGTACCAACAGCACCTCTTTTGGGACGCATCAGCTGCAGAAGACGAGGTGTGTAACTGTCAAGCTTAAACATGAATGTTTCTTCCAGGGAAATAGTTGTTATCCGACGGAACTCCTCTTTGATCTAGTAAATAAGTAAACGGACAAAATAATGACAACTCTTCCAATGACGAGTCACTTTCCAAATTCACTTTTAAAATTCTAAAGATTTATATATGAAATATATTAGTAATATTTCTAATGCTTTATTTACACATTTAGGGGTGTGATAGGTGTATGTAGGAATAAAGGTTGGAAACTATTGGCGTTTATAAATACATTCGTGAAAAAGAATAACAAATATAATTATTCTTACTTGAGTCTCAGTGAATAAAGCTGGCCTCCTCTCTTTGAAGACACTGATAGCTGAGCAGAGAGTCACCACCTCCTCTCTTGAATTGAAAAGTATAGACAGACACATGCACACTGGTATAAACATTTACATTTGCAACATTCCATTTAACATTTTAACATAACATTATAACAATTCTTAATTATTGACACATATATGGCATTGAACTAATCATAATTCATGGCTGCACATCTTAAAGTCAGTCATATTCATGTCACAACAGAAAAATGTGTGCAATTGTGTCCATAGCCCCTTGTTGAAAAGCACTAATTTATATTAGTACAAACTACCTACCTAATTGTAGGTAGTTTGTACTAATATAAATTAGGGCTTTTTCTGTTGTGACATGAATATGACTGACTTTGCACAATTGCTGAATTTAAAATTAAACTGCTATGACATTAAATAACTGACATTCACATCCCTATGTCTTTTTTATTTAACATTAAAATAACATTTGTTGTCGTGACGAACGTTATTTCCTAATCACAACTCTAAAATTATATTTTAAATGCTGTAGCTAAAGCTTAACACCAAACTTTTTGTCTTACCCACAACACTTAACATTTAAACGTGCTTTCTGGTAAACTTTCAGTTAGCCTAAACATTGGCTAATGGAGTCACACACAGCTAGCTATATGAGTTAGCTATGTTACTATCTACCTTAATAAAACTTAGATTAGAATATAATAGCACGGGTAAAAGTTTTGCATTATTATATAATTAAACCTGCTGACTTACATATTAAGTAAATGGTACACTATTGGCAAGAGTAATATTTACCACCCACCAAAATCATTTTTTACAGTGTACTCGAATGTGTTCTACTCCAGTGTGTTATGAGTGTGTTCTACACGATCGTGTTCTACTCCAGTGTGTTCTACACGATCGTGTTCTACTCCAGTGTGTTCTACTCCAGTGTGTTATGAGTGTGTTCTACTCCAGTGTGTTCTACTCCAGTGTGTTCTACTCCAATGTGTTCTAAGCGAGTGTGTTTTACGGGAGTGTGTTATAGGTGAGTGTGTTATATGAGAGCGTGTTCTACTCCAGTGTGTTCTACTTGAGTGTGTTCTACTCCAGTGTGTTATACGCGAGTGTGATATACGTGAGGTGAGTGTGTTATAGGTAAATGTGATATACTGTAGGTGAGTGTGATATACACGGCTGGCTGAACGTCAAGATAAAAATTTGAGGTTTTTGCCGAATTTTGCGGGCGAGCGTGTGGTTTTGGAGAGCCGGCTTGGGTTTGCAGCATTCCACCTCCTCATCCCATCTGCTCGATCGCTTTTGGAAAAAAAAAGCAAGTAAAAAAAACGTCCCAGACGACTTGATCTCAATCCCAGAAAACACACAGGTTTTTTTTATTTTTGAAGAGTGGAGAGTGTGAGAAACTTTTGAAGAACATCTGCTTTGAAAGTGATTAGTGTGTGTGTGTGTGTGTGTGTGTGTGTGTGTGTGTGTGTGTGTGGTACAGAACTCCCTGTCCTCAGAACACTTTCCCGGATTTCCCACTGTCCGTGCTGTTTTTTTTTTTCTTCTTCGCATTAATGACTCTTTTGAAGCGCAGTGAAAGAAGGATTTTGTCTGTAAATGCCACACTGCGCTACCCCCAGGGGGCAGAACCGGGTCAGGGGGCATTACATTGCAGGATGTGGACTGTTTATGTGTTACTGGACCCTCCCAACTGGTTGTTTTTGTGTTGTTCATTAGAGTTTTAAGCGAATACTGATAGTCATATGATTTATTTCTTTTTATTTATATAAAAACTGTGTTAATTACTCATTTAATCTAATTATCATTTCATTTTGTAACTTCCAATTAGTTTTTGCAATTATTATTAATATTTTTTATTTCTATACATTCCCAAACTATAATTAATTAATTAATTTATGTATTATTTACTGATCATTTATTTCAAACTCATTTGTTTGTTTGTTTACATGCCATCACTTTATTTATGTATCATTAAATGTTATTTAGTAATGTTCTATTTATTTATTTTTTAAATGTTGATGTAAATTTTAAACAAATAATTTTCTTACTTATTGAATATATACAGTGAGGAAAATAAGTATATGAACACTCTGCTATTTTGCAAGTTCTCCCACTTAGAAATCATGGAGGGTCTGAAATTGTCATCGTAGGTGCATGTCCACTGTGAGAGACATAATCTAAAGAAAAATCCAGAAATCACAATGTATGATTCTTTAACTATTTATTTGTATGATACAGCTGCAAATAAGTATTTGAACACCTGAGAAAGTCAATGTTAATATTTGGTACAGTAGCCTTTGTTTGCAATTACAGAGGTCAAACGTTTCCTGTAGTTTTCACCAGGTTTGCACACACTGCAGGAGGATTTTGGCCCACTCCTTCACACAGATCTTCTCTAGATCAGTCAGGTTTCTGGCCTGTTGCTGAGAAACACGGAGTTTGAGCTCCCTCCAAGGATTTTCTATTGGGTTTAGGTCTGGAGACTGGCTAGGCCACGCCAGAACCTTGATATGCTTCTTACAGAGCCACTCCTTGGTTATCCTGGCTGTGTGCTTGGTCATTGTCATGTTGGAAGACCCAGCCTCGACCCATCTTCAATGCTCTAACTGAGGGAAGGAGGTTGTTCCCAAAATCTCACAATACATGGCCCCGGTCATCCTCTCCTTAATACAGTGCAGTCGCCCTGTCCCATGTGCAGAAAAACACCCCAAAGCATGATGCTACCACCCCATGCTTCACAGTAGGGATGGTGTTCTTGGGATGGTACTCATCATTCTTCTTCCTCCAAACACGTTTAGTGGAATTATGACCCAAAAGTTCTATTTTGGTCTCATCTGACCACATGACTTTCTCCCATGACTCCTCTGGATCATCCAAATGGTCATTGGCAAACTTAAGACGTGCCTGGACATGTGCTGGTTTAAGCAGGGGAACCTTCCGTGCCATGCATGATTTCAAACCATGGCGTCTTAGTGTATTACCAACAGTAACCTTGGAAGCGGTGGTCCCAGCTCTTTTCAGGTCATTGACCAGCTCCTCCTGTGTAGTTCTGGGCTGATTTCTCACCTTCCTTAGGATCATTGAGACCCCACGAGGTGAGATCTTGCATGGAGCCCCAGTCCGAGGGAGATTGACAGTCATGTTTAGCTTCTTCCATTTTCTAATGATTGCTCCAACAGTGGACCTTTTTTCACCAAGCTGCTTGGCAATTTCCCCGTAGCCCTTTCCAGCCTTGTGGAGGTGTACAATTTTGTCTCTAGTGTCTTTGGACAGCTCTTTGGTCTTGGCCATGTTAGTAGTTGGATTCTTACTGATTGTATGGGGTGGACAGGTGTCTTTATGCAGCTAACGACCTCAAACAGGTGCATCTAATTTAGGATAATAAATGTAGTGGAGGTGGACATTTTAAAGGCAGACTAACAGGTCTTTGAGGGTCAGAATTCTAGCTGATAGACAGATGTGCAAATACTTATTTTCCTCACTGTATTTATCTCATTCTTTGTTTGTTTATTTGTTTGTTTGTTTCATTGTTTTGTATTTATTCATTTTTGTCTACTTTAATTAAAAAAAAATAATATTACTTATTTAACATTATTGCATTATTTCTTTCTTTAATCATTTATTTGTTTGTTTGTTTTTGTTTGTTTACGTGCCGGTTTTATTTTCACAGCAGTCTTTATTTGTTCTAGTATTAAATATAATTAAAAAATGCTGTGTCAAGTATTTATC
>NC_060889.1:30495838-30503338 GCF_014805685.1 Silurus meridionalis | reverse complement strand
ACAAGGTTGGAAAGACAATGAGAAACTCAGGGCTGGAAAAATGACAACTCAAGAGCAAACATAAGCATGTCAAAGTCACGCCATGGACGAAACGTTTACAGAACTTACAGAGCAGACGCTTTGAACGCGATCCATTGAGCGAAAGTGATTTTCTATCTGCTCAGAATATTCAGTGAATAGATCCTTATGCTGGAGCAGATCGGCTCGAGTCATGCTGAAACGATGCCAGATACAGGAGTCGGTTCTGCTCCGTGATGACCGGAGAACACGGGTATCAGGATTGATGCCAGACCAAGATTATTTACATAAAGAGGTTAGAGGTTCTTCTGTAGGATGAATTAGGAAACCGCATTCACCTTTCGACGCTAAATCTACCTAGCGACACTTACATTTACGCCATTTGCCAGACCGCCCTATCCACAACTTGCACCTGAGCTCTTCATTGCCTTTCTCAAGGGCCCAAGCTTGGTGGTGCTGGGATTTGAACTCATAACCTTCCAGACTCTAATGCCTTAACCCATGAGCTACCACCTCACTAAAACATTACATCAGAACATACATGTAGACAGGCTTTCAAGGTTTAGAATGGAAAAATCCAGCCTGACCTGAGGGGTCAAATTGGGTTTCAGGACTTTGAGATGAGTTCATGCTCAACTGAACTTAACTGAGAAACATTTAGTAGAGCTGAGCAAAGGTCAGGATAGCTGAGGTAGAAATGAGTCGTGTTGTGCTTAGTTTTAGCTTAGATTGGTTAAATTGATTTAAATTCAGTTGTGTTGTGTTGTGTTGTTATTTGATTCGGGGAGGCGAGTTTAAATGAGCTGGGTTTACATTAATTGAGTTTGGTTTATTCGAGTTGAGTTGTGTTGAATTGAGTTGTATTCAGTTGTGTTGTGATGTAGTTGTGATGTGGGGAGGTGCGTTTAATTGAGTTGTGTTGAATTGAGTTGTATTCAGTTGTGTTGTGATGTGGTTGTGATGTGGAGAGGTGAGTTTAATTGAGTTGTGTTGGATTGAGTTGTATTCAGTTTTGTTGTGTTGTGATGTGGTGATGTGGGGAGGTGAGTTTAATTGAGTTGTGTTAAATTGAGTTATATTCAGTTGTGTTGTGATGTGGGAAGGTGAGGTTAATTAAGTTGTGTTTACAATTATTTTGTTTATAATAGGTGTGTTATTTTGTGTTGTTTGTGATGGGATGGGATATGTTGTGGGGAGGTGAGTATAACTGAGTTGTGTTCATGTTAATTGTGTTAAATTATATTTAATTGTGTGTAGGGCTGAAACGATTCCTCGAGTAATTTGGTTCTAAAAATTCAATTGATTTGCCTCAAAGCTTCGTTTAGTCTTTTTAACTCCACACGGAACACTGTGTTTCCCCACGGTCCGTTATTACTGAAGCACCACCCGCAAAAGTTTGCGGTTACCATTTTTAAAGTCATTTGAAATAGATTTTTATATTTTTATTTCTTTAACTCCCTCCGCTGTGGCGTGTAAAGCGGGTAGTGAAGCAGGTTTTTAAAGCCGGCAATAAAAACACTCATTTAATGCGTGGAAAATCTCAAGCACAAGATAACCACATCGCAATACTGCGAGATTTAATACACAAATACACGAGCGGGAATAATAATGAGTTTCGGTAAACTAATAGTTTCCCGTATTCTGCCTTTCGCTCCACTGCTGAGGGACGTTTTTAACGCCACTCTATTTGTATTTTGATGTAATTCGCTAAAAAGGAAACAAATCACTTTTACCTTGTATATTTAGTGTCGCTTTTTAATAAAGAAAAAGTTCCTCCTCTCTGATTACTTGATTAATTGTTGGAATAATCGGTAGAATATTCGATTCCTAAAATAATCGGTAGCAGCAGCAATGTTTTGTGTTGTGTGTTTAATTGAGTTGTGTTCACAGTAAATTTAGTTCAGTCTATTTGTGTTTAATTGAGTTGTATTTAGTTGTGTTGTGTTGTGATTCGATGGACTCTGTGGTTGATGAGGGGACGCGAGTTTAACGGAGTTGTGTTCACATTACCGTAGTTTATTCAAGTTGAGTTGTGTTCTGTTGTGATGTAGAGAGTTGAGTTAAACTGACTAATTGCGTTGTGTTTAGTTCGTTTTTATTTGTTTGTTGTGTTGTGTTGCGAGGTGAGTTGTGTTCATGTTAATTGAGTTTATTGTGTTGTGTTGTGGGAAGGTTAATTGAGTTGTATTCACAGTAGTTACGTTTGCTTAGTCAAATTGAGTTATGTTGAAGTGAGGTATATTTAGTTGTGTTGTACTGATTGATTGTGTTGTCTAATTGAGTTGCTTTGAGTTGAGTTGAGTTTGATTTTGTTGTGTTGTGTTGTTTTGTATGTGTGGGGGTCAGTTTTAACTGTTGTGTTTGGTGTAATTGAGTTGAGCTTGAAGTGAGTTGTGTTGAGTTTAAATCGTGTTGAGTTTAGTTGTGTTGTGTTGTGGCGAATTTAATCGAGCTTTTGTTGAGTTGTATTGAATATAATGATGCAGATTTTGTTAATTTGATCTGTGTTTTTTTTGTGATACTCTGTGTTTGTGTTGAAGTGTGTTTGATTTTGTTGTGTTCAGACAAATAGAGTTTATTTCAATGAAATGAATCTTTCCCAGGAAGCATCCAATACACTTTAGCGTTAGTTCCTTGAATAGAAACGTGTGTGTGTGTGTGTGTGTGTGTGTGTGTGTGTGTGTGTGTGTGTGTGTGTGTGTGTGATTCTGTATGAACGACATAAAAAGGGAAAGACCTCATTTTGACCTCAGTTATATTTAGGTTGCCCTTTAGTAAGTATAGCGTGAACCTTTCTCTTGTACACACACACACACACACACACACACACATTGCATTCTCTTTATTTTTCTTTCTCTCTCTGTCTCTTTTATCCGCATGCTTCCGAGTTTCCCCAATCGATCTCGCTGTATGATCGGGTTTAATGAGCGTTAATTCACACACACACACACACACACACACACACACACACACACACACACACACACACACACACACAGAGATGTAGGTGAAACAGAGGAAGATCTGAGGGCTGGGTGAGTGGTGCAGGGGGGAATGGGGGAGGGGTGAGACCCAGTGAAAGATTCATGTTATATAAAGGTGTGAAATTTCATGAGGTGTGTGTGTGTGTGTGTGTGTGTGTGTGTGTGTGTGTGTGTGTGTGTGAGAGAGAGAGAGAGAGAGAGAGTGTGTGTTTGTGTGTGTGTGTATATGTGTGCGAGTGTGCGTGAGAGTGTGTGTGTGTGAGAGTGTGCACAAGTGTGTGTGTGTGTGTGTGTGTGTGTGTGTGTGTGTGTGTGTGTGTGTGTGTGTATTCAGGTACTGTAGCCACATATAAAATTAAGGAACCTCTGAGAAACTTTAGAACTTCTTTCACATCTCTGTCTCCAGCCATACTGCCACTGCAGGAACCTTTTTAGCAGGCGAGGTTCTGTTACCAGACCCAATTTAGAACCTTTTTCTGGAACCCAGGCTTGACCACTTACTCAATTCAAGAACTGTCTGAGAAACCCTGGAACTTTAGGCATATTTGACTTTTCTTCTTGTTTTTTCTCTATGAACATTTACATGAGCTTCTGTACATTACACAGTGCAGAAACCTCTCGAGGAACTTGGGTTCTGTAGTTACATATACAGTATAGGACCCTCCACAGGAAGCTCTTTAGGATCTCAAGTTCTGTAGCCACATATTCAATGCATGAACCTCTCAGGAACTCGGGTGCTGTAGCCTCAAATCCATTGTAGGAACCTCTACAGGAACTCTGGTACAGTAGTCACATATCCAGTGCAGGAACCTCTTCAGGAACTCACGTACTGTAGCCACATATAAAATGAAGGAACCTCTCAAAAACTTGGGCACTGTAGCCACATACTTACTGCAGGAACCTCTTTGGGAATTCAGGTACTTTAGCCACATGCCAATACAGGAACCATTTCAGGTACTCAGGTACTGTAGCCACATATCCAATGCAGGAACTTCTTCAGGAACCTAGGTACTTTCGCCACATACTATGTAATGCAAGAACCTTTTCAGGAACTCAGGTACTGAAGCCACATATTTAATGCAGGAACCTTTACAAGAACACGCATGCCTTGTGTATGAGGTGCTAAATAAGTGATTAGCTGAGGAAGGTTCCTGTCTCAGGTTCAGCCTGCTGTCTCATTGGACAGCAAATGATTGACAAGTGTGTGAATCGTCTCGTCTCAGTAGAGATGAAAGCAGTGGAGCTGGTGGTGCCGCTGCTTTTAGCGCTGACTTCATTTACACATCAGAGCTGCTAATGGACCTCATGAGAGAGTGAGAGATTAAAACACTGGCAAGTCAGACGTTGCTGAGGAGAGAGAACTTTCCGACTTTTCCAGCCAACTGTGGTTTTTCTGCACGTTCTTCCATGATTCTTTTACCCTGAAGCTGGAGGTGCACAATTGTATCGGACATCTTTGGATGCAGTGGCATCAACATTTGCATTCACTTTGTCTACGAGATCTAAACCTGTTCCAGCTCCATGAAGATCTGCTTTCCATGGGTTGGAATGGAAGATCTAGGTCCCTTATTGGGAGAATGGGTGTGTTAATACAGGGCAAACACTAAAAAGAACTAGGTACGATGCTAGCATAATCAGCTAGCAGGTTAGTTTTTTGCTAACAGGCCCTCAGGGACGTTTCTACAATTTTGGTCTGGTGTAGAGAACCGATGATGGGATTGTCAGCTTGGCCTTGGGTACCGCTAAGGTGTTTAGCTAGTGCCTGCTTTCTACATGCTAATGTTTTTATCTTCCTGAAGATGGACAGAGAGAGCAGGATAGAGAGAGGGATAGAGAGAATGAGAATAAAAGACAAGGACACTCGATCTGATTGAACCTGCTTTAATTCCTGGGCTTGGCTTTAAGTGAGATGGAGATCGAGACTCCCCGTGTGTCAGGAGCTAAGTGGAGACAAATGTGAGGCCATCTGGCCAGAGTTTCACATTTCCGCGGAGGTTTTTAACTGTGACGGAGACCAGACTGAGAAACTGAAACTACCTCACACACACACACACACACACACACACACACACACACACACACACACACACACACACACACTCTCTCGGGCAAAAAAGGCAGCAGTTGAAAAACTCCAGTGAATTTGTCCTTCACCCATCTTTGGGAAATCTGCAAAAACACTCTTTCTCTCTCCTATACCTTACATTATTTATCTTCCCTCTTTCTCTCCATCTTTATTTCTTTCTTTCCTTCTCTGTTTTCTTTCTCTCTCCTCTCAGGGTTCTCTTTTCTCTCTTTTCTCTCAGTTTTCTCTCTTTCCTCTCAGTTGTCTCTCTTTCCTCTCAGTTTTATCTCTTTTTTTAGTTTTCTCTCTTTTGTCTCTCAGTTTTCTGTCTCTTTCCTCACAGTTTTCTCTTTTCCTCTCAGTTTTATCTCTTTTTTTAGTTTTCTCTCTTTTGTCTCTCAGTTTTCTGTCTCTTTCCTCACAGTTTTCTCTTTTTCCTCTCAGTTTTCTCTCTCTTTCCTTTCAGTTTTATTTTTTTCTTCCAGTTTTATCTCCTTTCCTCTCAGTTTTTTTCTCTTATTCCTCTCAGTGTTCTCCCTCTTTCCTCTTAGTTTTACTTGTTCTCTCTTTCTGTCCTTGTAGTGTCTTTCCTCTTAGTCCCCCCCCCTTTTTGCTCTCTCTCTCTCTCTCTCTCTCGCTCTCGCTCTCTCTCTCTCTTGCTCTCATATTCGATCCAGTTGCCCTCTCTGACCCGGGAGTAATTACAGGCCTTGTGGGAATTGCACTTTTCCGGACTGTACCAGACACTGGGAGTGATGCCCTGGTTTGTGATGGTCAAAATAACCAGCGTGGAAACGAGCTGCAGGAAAGCTGAGAGAATGTGTGTTAGCTGTGCTATAGGTGTGTGCTAACAGGTGCACTAGTTTAATGGTTGTTAAGTAGCAAGGTGTAGTCTGGGTTCCAGACTCTGTCTGGTCAATCATAACTTTACAAACTGTTTGCATACATTCAGAGGTACCAGTTGTGTAGGACGTCTTTGGATGTAACAGCATGACATTTCCATTAACTTAAACTAGGAAACCCAAACGTGTTCCAGCATGACAATGCACAAAGCCAGCTCCATGAAGATATGCTTTCAATGAATTGGAGTGGAAGATCTCCTGCATTACAGCTTTAAACCCTATTAAACAACTCACACATCCTAATCACTGAATGAGTGTCCACAAATCTCCACAAAATCTAGTTGAACATCTTGTCAGAAGTGTGAAGGTCATTAACACAGGAAATGTGGGCTCAAGAAGCACATACTGATTTTATGCTGAGGTGTCCACAAACTTTTTACTTAACAGATATGCTATTAACACAGACTAAACCAAACAAAATACTTCTGTGGCAGCCATCTTGTGTAGAAGGCTATCATCATTCAGACACCTCAGAAAGAAAAGAACCTTCACAAAAGGGAGTTGAGCTCCCCTGTGCCACTGCTCTGTAGAGCTCAGCTTACATTGACAGATGTGCTGATGAAGGTCCGCTGAACTTATCACTACTGTTATCCATCACCCAGACGGCTCTTTGGCGAACTCCATCGTTGAGCTATGCATTCGTCTATCGACCACCTGCTCACATTTGGGACGCTGTCCATGAGCTGGATGTCCCGTGGAGTCTCTTTCCAATTTATAGGACGCCACTTAAACTCCTTGGAGACATTTACCTTTGCGAATAAAAAAACAGACAAGCTTTAATTCTTATGCCTGGTTCTTACTATTCTTATTTTCTGGACATGAAGACAAAAACGTTCACACAAAAAATTCGACACACTTTTCTCCCCTTTTAGACCAGTCCAATAAAGAAATTCTCTTTTCGCAGTTGCCAGCGATGTCAGAAAGCTGGGGCCAGAGTACAGGGTCACCCATGATACAGCGCCCCCTGGAGCACAGACGTTTAAGGGTCTTGTTCAATGGCCCCAGAAGTGGAAGCTTGGCTATACCAGGGCTTGATCCCAGGACCTTCTCAACAGTAGCCCACATCATTAACCACTATTACACTATTCTGATACACTATTCTGCCCTCATTCTCCAGATGCTAAACCTACTTATCTACTATATTCTTAGCAAGTGTACACTGGACCCCATTCTACCCACAAAGTTCTGTTTCCCATGACCTCATCTTTTCCATCTCATTTATCATAATATCATCCTCCACCTGCCTATGTTCCTGCCTGCTCCTGATCCTTTCTGGAACCCTGTCCAAATCCACCAGCCTAGGAATTGGGGTCTCATCATGCTACTATTTGGGTTTCAAAGCAGAATTGTATCAAGTGACTTGAAGAGGATCTGCTCCCTGCAGACTCTCTGCTAGGGGCCGAAAGGATCAGTGCTGGGGCTTCTTCGGTTTTCTCTGTATGCCTGTTTCCTCAGGCTACCTGACTTTTTGTGTCTCTGCCTGAGGAAATTGTTCGGTTTTGGACTTGTGCTAGCTGATGTAGACCAAGCT
>NC_060889.1:30490838-30493338 GCF_014805685.1 Silurus meridionalis | reverse complement strand
GGTAAGGAGTACAGATATGGTAAAGTGTACAGATATGGTAAGGGGTACAGATATGGTAAGGAGTAAAGATATAGTAAGGAGTAAAAATATGGTAAGGAGTACAGATATGGTAAAGTGTACAGATATGGTAAGGAGTAAAGATATGGTAAAGTAAGTGTACAGATATGGTAAGGAGTACAGATATGGTAAGGAGTAAAGATATGGTAAAGTGTAAAGATATGGTAAGGAGTAAAGATATGGTAAGGAGTACAGATATGGTAAATTGTACAGATATGGTAAAGTAAGTGTACAGATATGGTAAGGGGTACAGATATGGTAAGGAGTAAAAATATGGTAAAGTGTACAGATATGGTAAGGAGTAAAGATATGGTAAGGACTAAAAATATGGTAAGGGGTACAGATATGGTAAGGGTTACAGATATGGTAAGGGTTACAGATATGGTAAAGTGTACAGATATGGTAAGGAGTACAGATATGGTAAAGTGTAAAGATATGGTAAAGTGTACAGATATGGTAAGGGTTACAGATATGGTAAAGTGTACAGATATGGTAAGGGTTACAGATATGGTAAAGTGTACAGATATGGTAAAGTGTAAAGATATGGTAAAGTGTACAGATATGGTAAGGGTTACAGATATGGTAAGGAGTACAGATATGGTAAAGTGTACAGATATGGTAAGGAGTACAGATATGGTAAGGGGTACAGATATGGTAAGGAGTACAGATATGGTAAGGAGTACAGATATGGTAAAGTGTACAGGTGTTTAAACAGATACGGTACCTGGTAAGTGCAGTGTTATTTGGTACTAATGGGTCTAAGCTGCAGTTGTGATGAGATGAGGAGGACTAATATATTTTTGAGCTCTTGTTGTCAGGTGAACATGGTCATGCTCACTGCGAGAAGAGAGAGAGAGAGAGAGAGCGAAAAAGAGAGCGAGAGAAATAAATGAGTAATAGCGAGTGTTAATGCACTTCAGATGTTAGACATCAAAGGCAGTGAAATAAAACAAGACTATGAAGGATGATGCATTAGCAAAAATGCATTTGTGTGTGTGTGTGTGTGTGTGTGTGTGTGTGTGTGTGTGTGTGTGTGTGTGTGTGTGCATGCATGTGTGTTTATCCAGTTATTACTTTTAAGTTCATCTCCATTCAAGGTCTATTAGTTCCATCCTTATTTTTAGCACCACTTCGTTTATTCTGTTTGTTCCTATTCCATAAAACCGTTGAAGATTCTTTGCGGTTCACCTGAAAGTTCTTCATGGAACGCTTAGAACCCTCAGAACTCTTAGCATTCCTTCAAGGTCCATTTGATAATTGAAGGTTTTTAGCTTCCTACAAACCTTCAAAGAAAGGTTCCCACATTCCACATACAAAGCTCCCCAAGCTCTGTAGTTCTTTGTAAAGCATTTACAGCATGAGGCAGATGCTCTTGTCCAGAATGACCAACAATGATCTCATTTATACATCAGTTGAAGATTCAAGGGCCTTGCTCAAGGGCCCCACCAAGTCCAGCATCTTTTCCACGGAGCTCCCACTTCCCTTAGTGTCCAGTAAGAGCTTCTCTGCCAGAAAGGCTTCCATGTGGTGCACTTCCATCTCCATGAAAGGTTCAGTGAATATTCTGATACAATTCTGGTTCATGTGCAGGTCATTTAGTTGTTTTTCTGAGCAGAGCATGTTTATGGGAAGGTTCTTCATGGGTTTCTAGGATGATGAATTGTGTTGCTCCTCAGGATGGATTTGTGGGAATGGTGTGATTTGATGCGAAGTGTCTGGAACCCCTGACCCCCATCCCCAGACACACACACACACACACACACACACACACACACACACACACACACTGATCCGGGATTTGTTCAGAGATGATTAGTGTGTATCTGAGCTGCTCTGGCATCGTCTTCTGTGATCCTGTCGAGTCTTGGCGAGGTTCTGCTCCTGCAAGCCAACCAGCCGCGCTCCTTCCGATGTCCACTTCCAAACACCGGCTGCCAAGGATGGAGAGAAAAAAAACGAGTAAAAACCCACACAAGATGAATGAGGAAGAGAGAAAGAGAGAGAAAACAAGAGACAAAAAGGAGATGTGAACTTACATGGTTTTTGTTTTTCTTTCTTTCTTTCTTTCTTTCTTTCTTCTTTCTTTCTTTCTTTCTTTGATTGACAGAGAGTGAAAATTGTATCTTGACTGAAATCACTTGCAGAATGTAAATGATAGGATTCTGTCCAACACACACACTTTGCCAAATACACATATCCTTCCTGGCAGTCCACACACACACACACACACACACACACACACACACACACACCTTCTACAGTGCAAAAATCCCAGTGTGGCAGCGGTTTGAGCGATCTGGCAATCGTCCGATATACAGAATGCCAAGTCTCTCTCTCTCTCTCTCTCTCTCTCTCTCTCTTTCTCTCTCTCTCATGTTTTCTCAGTGTGTGTCTGGATAACAGATGTGGACGTTCTGTTGTTCCGTGGCACCAGCAGAACGCT
>NC_060889.1:30483338-30485838 GCF_014805685.1 Silurus meridionalis | reverse complement strand
TTACATAGTTTGAAATCACCGGTTTCTCTGCTTTATAAGCTACTGGTTTCCAGTTTGAAATCACCGGTTTTTCTGCTTTATAAGTTACTGGTTTCCAGTTTTACGCCTCTGGTTCTCCTGGTTTCCTAGTTACTGGTTTCCAGTTTAAAGTCTCCGGTTCTCCTGCTTTTAAGTTACTGGTTCCAGTTTGAAGTCTCCGATTCTACTGCTTTATAAGTTACTGGTTTCCAGTATGACATCTCCTGTTCTCCTGCTTTATAAGTTACTGGTTTCCAATTTGATGTCACCGGTTCCTCTGCTTTATAAGTTACTGGTTTCCAGTTTCATGGCCCTGGTTTCCTAGTTACTGGTTTCCAGTTTAAAGTCTCCGGTTCTCCTGCTTTTAAGTTACTGGCTTCCAATTTGATGTCACCGGTTCCTCTGCTTTATAAGTTACTGGTTTCCAGTTTCACGGCCTGGTTTCCTAGTTACTGGTTTCCAGTTTGAAGTCTCTGGTTCTCCTGCTTTATAAGTTATTGGTTTCCAGTTTGAATTCTCCAGTTCTCATAGTTTATAAGTTACTGGTTTCCAGTTCGAAGAAACTGTTTCTCCTGCTTTATAAGTTACTGGTTCCCAGTATGAAGTCTCCGGTTCTCCTGCTTTATAAGTTACTGATTTCCAGTTTGAAGTCACCGGTTCTCCTGGTTTTCCATTGTTTTTTCTGGGTTACGGTTTTCAAATGTCCCCAGTGTGTAATGTGTGTTTTTGGCAATAGGTTTTGGACTTTAATAAAGAGCACTGAGTAATTCTGCTTTAGGGCTGTGTGTGTGTGTGTGTGTGTGTGTGTGTGTGTGTGTGTGTGTGTGTGTGTGTGTGTGCACAAGTGGATCCGGAAATATGAGATAGTGTTTACCTTGTATATAATATAAGGCCAAAGGTTTTGTGGACACCCGACCATAAGCTTCCTATGTCTGTATTTTGAGCATCATATTACACACGTGTCCATATTTTCTGTTCTTCATGGAAGATGTTCCTCTAGATTTTGTGGAAATTTGTGGAGATTTATTCAGACACTTAGTAAAGTTAAAATATTGATGCTATAAGTTACCAAAGCAACAGCTAATTCATAGGGACGTGTATGTAATTTAGGTGACATTGATCTGCGGTTTCAGCGTTTTGTCCGCTGAGAACAGGAACTAACACCATAGGATTGCTATGTGCTTCTTTTAAAACATCCCATTCCACGTTTGCTGTTATAATAAACTTCCCATTCTTCTGGGAAGATGTTTCACTAGATTATGAGGATATTTGAGCTCATTCAGAGACAGGCGAGTAAAGAAAGTCAGGTGAGGTGCGGAGGTTCCTGTTACTTCCTGTTCACTATACATGACTTTCTGTTTATTATATGACTTTTTGTTCAATACGCCTGACTTCCTGTTTCCTATACTTGACTTCCTGTTCAATATATATATGATTTCCTCTTCACTATACATGACTTCCTGTTTATTATATGATTTTTTGTTCAATATGCCTGACTTCCTGTTTCCTATACATGACTTCCTGTTTGATATATATAACTTCCTCTTCACTATACATGACTTACTGTTCACTATACATGACTTCCTGTTTATTATATGACTTTTTGTTCAATATGCCTGACTTCCTGTTTCCTATACATGACTTCCTGTTCAATATATCTGACTTCCTGTTCACTATACATAACTTCCTGTTTAATATATATAACTTCCTCTTCACTATACATGACTTCCTGATCATTATATGACTTTCTGTTCAATATGCCTAACTTCCTGTTTCCTATACATGACTTCCTGTTTACTATACATGACTTCCTGTTTATTATATGACTTTTTGTTCAATACGCCTGACTTCCTGTTTCCTATACATGACTTCCTGTTTAATATATATAACTTCCTCTTCACTATACATGACTTACTGTTCACTATACATGACTTCCTGTTTACTATAGCTTACTTCCATTTCACTATAGATTTCTTTTTTATAGCTTTATTTTTAATGTTCTTAACTTCCTATTCACTGCACGTGGCTTCCTGTTCACTATACTTGAATTCGTGTTTATTATACATGACTTCCTGTTCACTATACATGACTTCCTGTTCACAATAACTCACTTCCTGTTTACTAAATACAGCTCTGACACTGGAGACTCCATCCATCACCGTAGAAACAAATGTCTCCATGTAGAACAGGTCACTAGGTCAACATTAAAATCGGCGATGTCACGTAAACGCTCTGTCGCTATAGCAACCCTACCCTTTCTATTCTATCATCTTCTTTAGCAAAGCCTCCCGCGGTAATCACTCGCTAATAGGAATGCAGCGCTGCTAAATTACGATCTGGTTTCACCTCTTTAATCCCTCCATCCCTCTGTCTCGCTCCCTCATTTTCCCCTCAGTTTGCTCTGTAAGGATGAGAAATGAGCTCGCGGATTAAGTTAGCATCATTAGCACAATGACGCGCAATACAGAAAATTAGCTCTATT
>NC_060889.1:30473338-30478338 GCF_014805685.1 Silurus meridionalis | reverse complement strand
CAATTACAACCACTTTCAAACACCACTGTACAAGGACTCACACAAATCCAAGTTAATGTTCGGTGTTTAGCCACCTGGTCATACCAAACAGCTTTTTTTCATGTCGGGATTTTCCAAGATTTGATTTCTTGGTTCTTGTTTCTTGGTTTTGTTTGTTTTGTTTTGTTTGACCCTTCACTCTGGTCATATGATAGATAAATCAATCAAGCATTAAGAGTCATAACTTCAACAATATAAATGTATGATTACAAGCAAACACCTTTAGACACCAAACATTTGATTCAGTTCAATTCAGTTTGATTTATAGACCACTTTAAAACTTCGAGACACACGACGGTATGTGCTACTTGATCATTCTGGTTCAGATTGAGCCCCGTTTGCTGCAATAACCTCCAAACTTCTGGGAAGATGTCCAGGGAGTTTTTCCCTGCCACAGTCGCCACTGGCTTGCTCATCAGGGACAAACTTACACTTATAAAGAACATCTTATTCATTTTTATCACCACATTATCTGTGTAAATCTGTGATTGTTAAAAGCGCTATACTAATAAAAATGAATTGAACTGAATTTAATGTTCCACTAGATTTTGTGGGGACACTTTCACCACCAAAACTCTTTCCAACACCATCATTTACCAGCAAAACCCTGTACACACCCCTAAATCACACCTACACACACCCCTAAATCATCACGTAACCCCAACTCTCCTCATAAAACACCTCAAACCACCAGCATACACCTCTATATACTTTAATACATTATCACCAAACGCGGTTCAGCACCACCATTTCCCAATAAACACACTAATGAATTGGACAGCGCCTGCACTAAGCCGATTTCTTCTCTTTTTATCCACAAATCCATTCAGATGTTTTCGGGAGGTGCTTTTTGAAACCCCTGAGCATCCCCACTCCTGCAGCCCATTTGATTAAACGCCGACCTTACCACGCTTACAGAAAGCTGAAGGAAAGCGTTGGATTCCAGATGATGCCGGTTTCGTTTTCTTTGTCTGCTGTTATCTGGCTTTCAGCCGTAATGTGTTCAGAGGAAAAGATAAGAGGCATGTTCTTTAATGTTAAGTCGACCTTCAGAGGCGACCGAGAGGAAAAAGAGCAGCCGAGGCAGCGAAACTTTTCATTCCCTTCGCCCTTTATGATGTCTTTGCGTTATTCTTGCGGGTTTTGATAAAGGTTATGGGATGAAGAACTTTTCTGGACACGGCGATCAGAATCGTGGCTCGGAAAAAAGCAATACATTTATTCCTAGCCATATACCATTTCCATTTCTGCCATTTGGCAGACACCCTTATCCAGACTGGTTTATAACTGAGCAGTTTAGGGTTAAGGGCTTTGTTTAAGGGCTCAACAGTGGCAGCTCAGTGTTGTCTCTCAATCGGAAGTCTTAACCACAGAGCTACAATTCCCCCATGATAACTGCAAACACACCATCTGTAAATAGCTAAATGTTTGGATTTTGGATTTAAAATACTGCCATTAAAAAATATCATGCGTCCCCCCAAACCCCTGTGCATCAGATCATGAATAGATATTGGGTAATGAGGATGAGTTCCCTTCTGAGTCTGGTTCCTCTCAAGGTTTCTCCCTCATCTCATCTCATCTCATTGGGGATAAAAATTATATGGACTTCATTTAAAAGATCCTTTTTCTAACTGTAAAACTGATTTGTGACAATGTTAATTCCTAAAAATGGTATACAAATAATGAATTAAACAAAAATTGAAAAGAAGATGTGTTTAAAGTTTTATATGCCATAAAACTACATACAATTTACAGCTTTTACTTTTACTATTTAACCTGGATTCTAGTACGTATAATGACTTTCATAGGTGTAGCTAGAATATACAAATATTTTTACAGTTCAACTTTACAATAGAACTTTATAACTTTACAACAAATTGTAAACTAAAACTTTACAGTATGACTTTACAGTAGAACGTCACTAAATTGCTATACACTAGAAGATTACAATAGGACTTTAGAACTTTAAAACCAAAATTTGGAGTTGAACTTTGGCATATAACTATAGTGTATATATTTGCAGTAAAACTGTACAGTTGGAGTTTGGAATAGAATGTTACAGTAGAAATGTGTAAAAATGACAATAGAACTGTACAGTTTAATTTTACATTAGAACATTAGCATAGAACTATAAAGTGGAGCTTTACAGTAGGACATTAGAACTTTACAACACAATTCTGCAGTAGAACTTTGGCATATATGTATAGACTATAACTTTACAATAGTTCTTTGTAGTAAAACTTTACAGAAGGATTTTACAGTACAGTTTAAAAGTAGAACTTTGCACTAGAACATGATTTTACAATAGGAATTTGGTGTAGACATTTACAGTGGAAACTTGCAATAGAAATTGGAACCTATAGTAGAACTATATTAGTACCATATGGCTTTACTATAGATAACTTAACTATGCAATATATATATTTACAGTAAGAAAGACAAGAATTGTGCAGTAGATTTTTGCAGGAGAACTTTGCAGTAGCCTTTGAAGCAGAACTTTGCAGCAGAACTTTCAGGTAGATCAATTTAGTAGAACTCTGCAATATACCTTTGCAGTAGACATTTAAAACAGATCTTTGCGGTATATTTTTGAATCAGAACTTTGCAACAGATATTTGCAGTAGATATTTACAGTAGATATTTACAGGAGATCTTTGCAGTAGAACTCTCCACCACTGTGGCAGTGGGCAGAAAGCGTCAACTATGCTAACCCTGTTTTTTCACATGTAAAAAGAAAAGTAGAAGAACTTTGCAGAAAAATTGTGCAGTAGATTTTTGCAGGATAACTTTGCAGTAGAACTTCAGAGTAGATCTTTGCAGGGGAGCTCTGCAGTAGAACTTTGAAGCAGAACTTTGCAGTAGCTTTTCAAAGTAGAAATTTGAATAGGAATTTTGCTGTAGAACTTTGAAGGAGAACTTTGCAGTAGATCTTTACAGTAGAATTGTGGCAGATAGTGGCTTTGTCCTTCCACTTGTTATAAAAAGAAGAAAAAGAAGAGAAAGCTGTATGTTGATGTAAACATCGCTGTGTTACTGAATCCAGGTTATTAATCTTGGTTAGAAAACCTTCGACTTTTACTCACTTCTACAGAGGCACCAATTAACGCCCCTAATACCCCACATTTAAGTAAGATAAATGGTTTCTTTATTTATTGACTCTTTATCTTGCATTGAGTTTTTAATGAGGCTGTAATCTGTACACAAACACACCACACCACACCACAGCACAGCACAGCCCTTACACCTGCTTCTCCACTCTGCTTTCCGTCTTTAGACTTTAAACCTGCGAATCGATTCCTTCTTTTATTTAAAAAAAAAACACGTTTCGAGATCGATCCATCATGCATAACTGCATTTACAAACATTAATTTGGTATAAACTCGAATATAATTCCCAAGTGACGCTGATTACGTTCCTAACATCGAGCGATCGATAGCATCGATCAGCGCGACATCTCAGACGGGGTTCACTTGGGATCGTTAGCGTGACGCGGAACGCGCGAACGCCTCCAGCCTGACCTGCTTTTATTCCTCCAGTCCACGCTGATGGAAAATCAATACCGTGTACACGCTCACCTCATTCCAGTCCCGTGCTTTTAACACGCGCTTCCTCCTTCTCCATGCCATCTCTGAACACCACTTCCGTTTTATCATCGTGGATGTTCAGCAGATTTACAGACGATCCCTCAACAACTGGACCACATCAGAACTTCCAGACTTCAGAACTTCAGGTCCGAAGCTAAACTGTAAATAAATGGAAAAAAATCTAAATCGGAACATCGAAAGGTTTTGCTAACTGCTTAGCCAATAGATTCCACACCAGCCAGTTAGCTAATGGGTTTCTAAGTAATTAAGTGTGTCAGTATTTAAAATGAAAACAAAGCTGCAGAGAACCTGGAGAGCCAGGAAAAAAAAACAAGAGCTAGGATTGGAAAAATGGAAGCATTGGGAAAAAAGAACCCAAGAGAACTAGAACCAGGAAAGCAATATATATAAATATTAATAATAAAAAAGAACCAGAAAGTGAAAAATAGAAGAAGTAGGAGAACCAGATCAGACACCTGAGCAGTTGAGGGTTAAGGGCCTACCTCAAGGGCCCGGTTTGGCTTGAAACGCTGGGATTTGAAATTACAAACTTCTGATCAGAAGGGCAGCAACTTAAATAATACATTCCCAGCTTCTGTTTTGCCAGAAGAAATATGGGAACTAATAGGAGAAGCTTAGTTCGAACCTAAGAGCTACAAAGATCTTGAGATAACTGATCTAATTCAGGATGAAATAAAAAAAGAAAAATGACTGGAGGAAAGTTCTGTGCAAATGGGCTTTTACTCTCTACCAAAAGAACTTGTGAGAAGAGAAGATGTGATCAGGCTGCCTCACCCCCACATCCAAACATGGAGGTGGAAGCCTAGTGGTTTGTGGTTGTTTTGTAGCAGGGAAGGTTCCGTAAATTGAAAGGAATCCTAAACCAACATGGCTCCCATTCCATGAACTTAAACTGCTCTGTGATGAACAAGGCATCTCCAAGACCTTTGAGGCACGGCAAAGTATTTCTGCTGAACGTTTGGGGAAACAAACTGTCCAGATACTGAGAGCGTGAAAAACTGTTCTTTACGCTCGTTAAATACTATAAGATTTCACGCTATGTATATAAAATGAACTTCTGGTTAGATGCTAACTAAATTTTGCTAGGTAGCTAGCGGACAGACATCACACTAGGCATTTGAGGTTTCAGAAAATCTTCACTTCACAAACCATTCGATGCTAAGTTAATCCATACAAAAAGCTACTTATTAATAGCCTCATTTTAGTCTGTGTGTGTGTGTGTGTGTGTTTGTGCGTCTGTGTTCATTAGGCGCATGTTGTCGCACGCTCGAGCGATTAGCGCACGCGCTCTTGAGCGCTTTTGAAATTCAATTCCGCCAGGCTAAGCGCTCGGCGGCGCGAATTAAAAACCTATTA
>NC_060889.1:30410838-30470838 GCF_014805685.1 Silurus meridionalis | reverse complement strand
GTGTGAGAGAGAGATTAAATAAGAGAGCGTGTGTGTGTCCTTTCCTTCTAGCTTTCCTCTCTTTCTTTTTTTCTTCCCTCTCACTCGTTCTTTCTCCCCCTTTTTCTCATTTGTCACTCTTACTGTCTCTCTCCTGTAACATCTGTCTCTCTTACTGTCTCTCTCCTGTAACATCTGTCTCTCTTACTGTCTCTCTCCTATAACATCTGTCTCTCTTACTGTCTCTCTTGTAACATCTGTCACTCTAACGTTCTCTCTCCTGTAACATCTGTCTCTCTTACTGTTTCTCTCCTGTAACATCTGTCTCTCTTACTGTCTCTCTCCTTTAACATCTGTCTCTTACTGTCTCTCTCCTGTAACATCTGTCTCTCACTGTCTATCTCCTGTAACATCTGTCACTCTTACTGTCTCTCTCCTGTAACATCTGTCTCTTACTGTCCCACTCCTGTAACATCTGTCTCTCTTACTGTCTCTCTCCTGTAACATCTGTCACTCTTACTGTCTCTCTCCTTTAACATCTGTCTCTCTTACTGTCTCTCTCCTGTAACATCTGTTTCTCTTACTGTCTCTCTCTTATAACATCTGTCACTTATTGTCTCTTTCCTGTAACATCTGTCACTTACTGTCTCTCTCCTGTAACATCTGTCTCTCTTACTGTCTCTCTCCTGTTACATCTGCCACTTACTGTCTCTCTCCTGTAACATCTGTCTGTCACTCTTACTGTCTTTCTCCTGTAACATCTGTCTCTCTTACTGTCTCTCTCCTGTAACTTCTGCCACTTACTGTCTCTCTCCTGTAACATCTGTCTGTCACTCTTACTGTCTCTCTCCTGTAACATCTGTCTCTATTACTGTCTCTCTCCTTTAACATCTGTCTCTCTTACTGTCTCTCTCTTGTAACATCTGTCTGTCACTCTTACTGACTCACTCCTGTAACATCTGTCTCTCTTGCTGTCTCTCTCCTGTAACATCTGTCTGTCACTCTTACTGTCTCTCTTCTGTAACATCTGTCTCTCTGTCTCTCTCCTGTAACATCTGTCTGTCACTCTTACTGACTCACTCCTGTAACATCTCTCTCTTGCTGTCTCTCTCCTGTACCATCTGTCTGTCACTCTTACTGTCTCTCTTCTGTAACATCTGTCTCTCTTACTGTCTCCTGTAACATCTGCCACTTACTGTCTCTCTCCTGTAACATCTGTCTGTCACTCTTACTGTCTCTCTCCTGTAACATCTGTCTCTATTACTGTCTCTCTCCTGTAACATCTGTTTGTCACTCTTACTGTCTTTCTCCTTTAACATCTCTCTATTACTGTCTCTCTCCTGTAACATCTGTCTCTCTTATTGTCTCTCCTGTAACATCTGCCACTTACTGTCTCTCTCCTGTACCATCTGTCTGTCACTCTTATTGTCTCTCTCCTGTAACATCTGTCTGTCACTCTTACTGTCTCTCTCCTGTAACATATGTCTCTTACTGTTTCTCTCCTTTAACATCTGTCTCTCTTATTGTCTCTTTCCTGTAATGGATGTCTCTCTTACTGTCTCTCCTTTAACATCTGTCTCTCTTACTGTCTCTTTTCTGTAACATCTGTCTGGCACTCTTACTGTCTCTCGCCTGTAACATCTGTCTCTCTCCTGTAACATCTGCCACTTACTGTCTCTCCTGTAACATCTGTCTGTCACTCTTACTGTCTCTCTCCTGTAAAATCTGTCTCCATTACTGTCTCTCTCCTGTGACATCTGCCACCTACTGTCTCTCTCCTGTAACATCTGTTTGTCACTCTTACTGTCTCTCTCCTGTAACATCTGTCTGTCACTCTTACTGTCTTTCTCCTGTAACATCTGTCTCTCTTACTGTCTCTCTCCTGTAACATCTGTCTGTCACTCCTACTGTCTCTCTCCTGTAACATCTGTCTCTCTTACTGTCTCTCCTGTAACATCTGCCACTTACTGTCTTTCTCCTGTAACATCTGTCTGTCACTCTTACTGTCTCTCTCCTGTAACATATGTCTCTCTTACTGTCTCTCTCCTTTAACATCTGTCTCAAGTTAGCCATCTCCTAGTTACCTAGCAACAGTGAGTTCACAAGTTTTTCTACTTGGTCATATTCTTTCCTGCCCAGGATGTTTCCCTGTTGCACACACACACAGATGCATCTTTATTTATTTATTTATTTATTTATTTATTTATTTATTTATTTATTTATTTATTTATTTTTGTCTGCTAAATTCTCTGTGCAGTCTTTCTTGAATATGTGTGTGTGTGTGTGTGTGTGTGTGTGTGTGTGTGTGTGTGTGTGTGTAGTTGGAAGTCATGGCACAACTGCTCCTAATTGGCTCAACACACAAACAAAACACAGTTGGAAACATTTTTTTGTCACAGAACACACACACACACACACACACACACACACACACACACACACACACACACAATGCTGAACAAAGGTGTGTGATGTCGTTGTTTGCGCTTATTAGCGTGTCTGTTCTCCCAGCAAGCACTTCTTCCATGTCCATCTGAAAAGTTTAATGAATACCTCAAAAGCAGTGTGTGTGTGTGTGTGTGTGTGTGTGTGTGTGTGTGTGTGTGTGACTAAGAAACTATTTCCCTGCCATTAAAGCTTTAGCTTGATTGATGCAACCATACATGACCGTGAGTGTGTGTGTGTGTGTGTGTGTGTGTGTGTGTGTGTGTGTGTCTCAATGGGAGAGTTATCTCTGTACATCTGTCTCTCTGTGTCTCTCTCACTGTCTCTCTCACTGTTTCTCTCTGTCTCTCTTACTGTTTCTTTCACTGTCTCACTGTTTCTCTCACTGCCTCTCTCTCTCTCTCTCTCTCTCTCTCTCTCTCTCTGTTTCTCTCTGTCTCTCTCATTATTTCTCTCACTGTTTCTCTCACTGTCCCTCAGTGTATCTCTCAGTGTCTCTTTCTGTGTTTCTCACTGTCTTTCTTCATCTGTCTCCTCAAATGGTCATGATTCAAGTTTTAAAGGTTGCTTCACTGGCAGGACAAATACGGACATTTGTATAAGTATAAAACATAAAGAAAAATTACAGAGGTAAAGAAATAATTAATAAATACGTTGTTAAAAAATAAAAATAAAGAAATCTCTCTACCTCTATATCTCTGCATCTGTCTCTCCACCTCTCTATATCTCTGCATCTGTCTCTCTAACTCTCTATCTGTCTCATCACCTCTCTATATCTCTCCATCTGTCTCTCTAACTCTCTATCTGTCTCATCACCTCTCTATATCTCTCCATCTGTCACTCCACCTTTCTATATCTCTCTATCTGTCTCTTTACCTCTTTATCTGTCTCTCCATCTCTGTATCTCTCCATCTGTCTCTCCACCTCTCTATATCTCTCCATCTCTCTCTCCACCTCTCTATATCTCTCCATCTGTCACTCTACCTCTTTATATCTCTTCATCTGTCTCTCTCCTCCCTATATCTCTCCATCTGACTCTCTACATATCTCTAACAGTCTCTCTATCTGTTTCTTACAGTGCCTCTCTATCCACCTTTTCATTATTTCTCTACATATTTATGCCTCTCTCTCTCTCTCTCTCTCTCTCTCTCTCTCTCTCTGTCAAAGTGTCCTACTCTTCCTCATTCTTTCTTTCACTCTTTCTGTCTTTTCACCTCTTTATTTGTATATCTCACCGCAATTGTCTCACTTCACCTATCCCTTATTCCGTCCATCTCTCACTTTCTTTCTCTCTCTTGTTTAGTATTGATGAAGTGTCGGAGGCTTTATTCAGCTCGAGGTTGAACAAATGCTCTCTACAGTGACGCCTATATCACTGTGAGCAGACTTTTCTAATAACACACACACACACACACACACACACACACACACACACACACACAATACAAGATGTATAAAAAAAGAAAAGAAAGAAAAAGAAGGTCAAGGTATAAAGAAAACAGAAAATATAAGGAGTGAAAAGAACAGAAGGAAAAAGGCAGGAATGATGGCATGAAGGAAAGAAAGAGAGGTTGAGAAGTGTGTGTGTGTGTGTGTGTGTGTGAGTGTGTGTGTGTGTGAGGGAGATTAAATGCTTCCTGTCACACTTTGTCATTACTGAGAGTTAAATGTCAGTGTTTGGTGTGTGTGTGTGTGTGTGTGTGTGTGTGTGTGTGTGTGTGTGTGTGTGTTAATTGGAAAAGTTGCTACACACTTGTTTTAACCCTGTTACACACACTTAACCACCGTCTCCCTCCTGTCTGCATTCATAAACCTCAGCACCCATCACTCCTGTCATACACACACGTGTGTGTGTGTGTGTGTGTGTGTGTGTGTGTGTGTGTGTGTGTAATAACGGTGTTTGCTTGAGAGCAGGTGTTTTCACTTCATTCCCTTCATCCGTAGATACATGAATATTAAAGATAATTTGCATATATTTGCATATGACTGAATATTTAATGAGCGCATCTTTGATCTGTTCTGTATATTCATGTTAATAATGAACGGCGTTACACCTGCAGCAGCCCAGACACTCCATCGACCATTTAAAGCAGTGTGTGTGTGTGTGTGTGTGTGTGTGTGTGTGTGTGTGTGTGTGTGTGTGTTAGTCAAGAGTCTTGTGTTTGGTTGTCTGCTTGCTATTTGTCTTCTTCTGAAAGTTTCTATGTCTGTTTTTCCATCTGTCTGTCTGTCTGTTTGTTTGTCTGCATGTCTGTCCTTAAATCTGTCTGCCTGTTTTTCTTTTCCTCCGTCTTCTATTCCACCTGTCTGTCTTTCCTTCCCTCTGTTTGTTTGTCTTCTGCCTATTTTCTTTCTTCCTTCCTTTCTATCTGTTTGCTTGTCTGTCTTTCCTTTTCTCTGTCTATTTGTTTTTCCTCTCCGTCTGTCTGCCTGTTTGTGGGTCTCTGTCTGTTTGTTTTTCATTTTGTTATTTTTTTTTCCTCCTTCCTTCCTTCCTTCCTTCCGTCCTTCCTTCCATCCTTCCTTCCTTCCTTCCTTCCTTCCTTCCTGTTTGACTGTCTGTTTTTCTTGCCCCAATGCCTGTTTCTCTGTCTGTCTGTATTTTCTTCTTTCTGTCGGTCTGTCTGTCTGTTTCTGTCTTTCCCGTTCTTTGTCTATCTGTTTTTCTCTTTGTTTGCCTGTTTTTCCCTCTGTCTGTTTGCCTTGCTGTCTGTCTGTCTCTCCGCTAGCTATCTGTCTGTCAGTTTGTCTGTTTATTTGTCTGCATCTCAGACTGTTGATCTGTTTCTCTGACTCAGTGTCTGCCTGTCTGCCTGTCTGCCTGTCTGCCTGTCTATCTATCTATCTATCTATCTATCTATCTATCTATCTATCTATCTATCTATCTATCTATCTATCTATCTATCTATCTATCTATCTATCTGTCTCTCTGTCTGTCTCTGTCTGTCTGTCTGTCTGTCTGTGTGTGTGTGTGTGTGTGTGTGTGTGTGTGTGTGTGTGTGTGTAGTGTAATGTCATGCTGGAACACACCCAGGGCCTTGTTTCTCATTTCCCCCTGTGTGTAAAGGTCACGCTCTGCTGTTGATCCTCCTGCAGTGCTTCACTTCTTTAATCTCCTCTCATTTACCCATATAAACCCTGCAGGGGCAGCTGGGGGGGTTGTTTCTCAGATGGTGGATATAGGGGGCTGTGTGATCATTCAGCTACGTTATTCTGAAGTAGCTCGAATTAGTTTTTTTTTCTTTCATCTGTAAATCATTTCAGGAAGAAATGAATCCACAGAAACCAGGGGTCTGATTGGCTGAGCTTCAGAATCGTTAGAAGTTCAGTGCCTGTCACAGACGTCTGCGATATCCTGGCTTCGAATAAAAAGCATTTCTGGGAAGTCATGAGCATCCTGGAGACGGCTGTTTCAACTGGCAGCATTTGAAAAAAAAAGAAAAAACAGCTCAACAGGACTTTCTGGAGAGCCAAACTTCAGTGTGCAAACAGACGAACGTCGTGTTTACAATCTTTCTGCTGATAAAATGGAAAGCAAACAAGTTCCTAAATAGTCCCAGAGTCAGAACAGTATTTATACCAACTCTGAAAATGTTCCATATAATCTAGAAGTCGTGAGTAAGTTTTTTAGCTCAGTTCCTAACCGAAAAAATGAAGAAGAGAATAAAAGAGGGCGAGGAGCAGAAAAAAAAGAGTTAAAAAGGATGACAGGAGAAGATGGATAGAGCAGTGAATGGACAAAAGAGTACGGAGTGTTAGGCTCCACTAAGACCCTCTAGCACTCAGCAACACAATCTATAGCTCACTCGAACTTTTTCTATCTCACACACACACACACACACACAAACACACACACACACACACACACACACACACACACACACACACACAGCGCAGAGCAGAGCAGAGTGTGTGAAATTGCATCGTGCTATACAGAGCACTTGTCTGTTGGGCTGAAGTTACTTTAGCTTATCATAACACTGTGTGACCTGTCAAAACACACCCCAAACACACACACACACACACACACACACACACACACACACACGCCTGCCAGAGGTCTTCTGCCCCTTACACACACCTTGTTATGAATAATTCAGATGCACCTGTCATGACAGCAGCCATGCAAACATAAACATCCACACACACACACACACACACACACACACACACACACACACCGCCCTATCAATGTGTGTATTAGTGTGTGTGTGTGTTGACAGTAAATAATGCAGAGCCTGTGTTTCTATAGCACAGGTGGTTACGCTATCATTTTGTTCTGTGTTTGTGTGTGTGTTGTGTGTGTGTGGGTGTGTGTGTTTGAGTGTGTAGTAAGTAGGTGTATCAATGCTCCACATGATTATGCTAATTAGTTGATTTATTGTGAAAATCAAACCCCTTTCAACATGACTCGTGAGAAACGTTCACCAGAACCCCATGACCAACACCCTCCTTGATACATCACACCATGACCAACACCCTCCCAGATACATCACACCATGACCAACACCCCCCCCGATACATCACACCATGACCAACACCCTCCCCGATACATTACACCATGACCAACACCCTCCCCGATACATCACACCATGACCAACACCCTCCCGATACATCACACCATGACCAACACCCTCCCGATACATCACACCATGACCAACACCTCCCGATACATCACACCATGACCAACACCCTCCCGATACATCACACCATGACCAACACCCTCCCGATACATTACACGATGACCAACACCTCCCCATACATTACACCATGACCAACACCTCCCGATACATCACACCATGACCAACACCTCCCCATACATTACACCATGACCAACACCCCCATACAGTACACCATGACCAACACCCTCCCGATGCATTACACCATGACCAACACCCCCATACATTACACCATGACCAACACCCCCATACATTACACCATGACCAACACCCCCATACATTACACCATGACCAACACCCCCATACATTACACCATGACCAACACCCCCACCACCCATTACACCATAACCAACACCCTCCCGATACGTTACACCATGACCAACATCCTTTAAATACGTTACACCATAACCAAAACCCTTAAATGCTGTACACCATAACCAAAACCCTTTAAATCCATTACACTATAACCAACATCCCTTTAAATACATTACACCATAACCAACACCCTTTAAATACTGTACACCATAACCAAAACCCTTTAAATACATTATACCATAACCAACATCCCTTTAAATACATTACACTATAACCAACACACCTTTAAATACTGTACACCATAACCAACATCCCTTTAAATACATTACACCATAACCAAAACCCTTTAAATCCATTACACTATAACCAACACACCTTTAAATACTGTACACCATAACCAACATCCCTTTAAATACTGTACACCATAACCAACATCCCTTTAAATACATTACACCATAACCAACATCCCTTTAAATACGTTACACCATAACCAAAACCCCTTTAAATACGTTACACCATAACCAACATCCCTTTAAATACGTTACATGAGAGATTTAGAGAGATTAAGCACAGAAATAAAAAAGCGATAAAGACGGCCGCAGTTCAGTCGCTACATCACAGCCGTCCAGACTGCAGCCATCATTTGCGCTCTGATCTGTAATCATTGTTATCTGTCACCATGGTGTTTTTGTGGGTATGCGGAAAATCGAGACAACTCTAATCATTCCACGCTGGAAAGGAAGTGGTCAGGCTGATCTTAATTAGGACCGAGGTCAATTAGGAGATAATAAATCACTGTGTCCAATGAGCGTGTGAAGGTGATTTCTTGCACGCTACAGGAGTGCGTTTCACGTATTCATACTCTAGTGCTTTTTGTAGAGTTTATTTTACAAGCACTTTAATCCAAAGCCTAATCCAGTCCACCTCTAGGGTTCAGGTTTAGGGGCTTATTAATGGATGGATGCTCTATGGATGGAATGGATGCTCCTTTATCTTCTAGCTGCTAATTAGATTAATAAAGAATGTATTCTTACTTTTAGTTTGCTGCCTTCGAGATTGTATGAGGAAGAAACCATGCAAGGAACCTTGCAAGGAACTTTGTGAGGAACCCATCCTCATCTGTGTGGCACCAAAATGTCCATTCAGCACAGTCCCCTCAATGTTCAGGTTCAGAAAATAATGGAGCCCCAAGATATCGTAGAAAACTCTTTATATTGATTATTGTCCAAATCCATCTCCTTGGTTCTTGAGTTAAATCCTCTGATGTAACCTAATGAATCTATATTTGGAGAACTTTTTAGGTTCTAGTTGATGAAAGGTCGGTCCTGAAATAGGGCTTTAGGATAAAATAAATCAGGCAGGTCCAGAAAGTAGAAGGGGAACAGGGTGATTGGTACCTCAGGAGCATAGTTAGACACCGAAGCCTTCAAAAATGACCACCAAGGACTCCAACTTCCAAAGTCCTAGGCTTTGATTTGTTGTGCTTATCGTGAAGTAGGACGCAAAACTTAGATTGTGGACGTGAAAACGAAGCATGAGGATCAAACATCATCACATGAAACAACAGCTCAGTATATTTACATTTTCATACATTCACGGCATTTGTCAGACGCCCCGAGTCTACGTGGACACTAATCCGGATCGATTTGAAAACGTTTTCATCTAAAAGCGTGCCGTATTCACGTTTTCAAATGTTTCCCAAAAGTTGCTCATCCACACCAAAACGTATGAAAAGGCGTTTGGCCCTTTGACCGCCGTTTATTTACTTTTCATCTCTTTGAAACGTCTCAGCAGTGACTAAAATGTGTCATCTTTTTCAAAAGCCTCTGTTTTATAGTCCAGGCTGTGACGTGCAAAAACATTTTTTTTTACGTTTATCCGATTTTCAAAGTGTTTTCAAAAAAGCCTTGTGTGTATAGAACTCCAAACCAGAGAGAAAAATACAGTATATGTTTTCAAACGAAAGCCTATTAGTGTGGACATAGCCTTGGTAATAGAGCTTGGCAGTGCTGGGATTTGAACCAATGACCTTCTGTTTAGAAGGCCAACATCTTAACTGCTGAGTTACCACTTCAGAGAACTGAATGTAGGGGATGCGGGGGTGCACTGTAGGCAGCATGCACTCCATGTGCCGGTGGGCAGTGTTCATCACAAGGGAGATAATCTCTGACATCCTGCTAGTTGTTTGCTTGATGTTTTTGCATGACAATCGACAATTGTGTACTCTTGCCATCATGCCTATTATAATCGATTTACCAGTCTGGTGTCTCTGGTGTAAAGATTTCCTTTTAGACCAGAAACTACGTATATCATAACCAAAGAGCTTCTCTGCTGGCATTTGACCATCATTCTCAGATGATGCAATTGCATTTACACCTCTCCAGGCTTTCCCACACACAGAAAGCAAAGACTCGCATGTTAGAATGCTGTTCATTGACTTCAGCTCCCCGTTCAATACAGCCATCCAACGGAGCTAATTGAAAATCTGTCAGCACTTGGACTGAGCGCATCGATGTGCAATTGGATACTGGACACCCTCAAGAACAGACCGCAGGTTGTCAGAATCAACACCCCAGATGTTGTAACCCATCAGGACCAGTGCACCACAGAGCCGTGAGTCCGTTCATATGCCCATTCCGGAGGGGGTCATGACTGTATTGCGAAACCTCAAAGTGTCTCTCTCTGAATGTCGACAAGACAAAAGAGACGATACTTGGTTTTAGACCCTGATTATTTATTGTTCCTTTGGGTCAACTATAACAAGGAACAACCCTGCATATCTCCAACAACTTGACGTTTACCGAACACCCCATCTTTAGTAAAGTAGCCACACGCCTCCTAATGAAAAGGAAAGAGCTAGCATGGCTTCCCTTTATTCTTCGTTGGTTAGAATAAAAATTCACCAGCCCTTTGTGGAAAAGATTGGATACTTGGATACCCCTGCCTTAACCAATGCTTTAACCTTGTGTTCATTCAAATATGCTTAAAACCTGCACCAGAACCTTTTACATGCTTGACTTACATGTTTAGTGCACCAGGAGTCCGCATGGCGTTTATGCAGGAGCTATAAAGCATCATGTAGTCTTTACTGTCTGCTTTCCCAGTCAGCGGAAAGAGCATGAGAATTAAATATCGAAACCCAGAGAGGAAAAAAACGTGGAAAGAAAGTGAGAAATTGCCTTATTCTCACCATATGGACCTCAGGTTGGGCGTCAAATCGAACAATGCGCCTTGTTGATGTGACGCACAGCGAATGTTTTGTGAAAGATTTTGCTCCTCCGCTCGTTTCTCCGAGAGTCGTCGTCGTGACGCCTCTGCGTTTAACGAGCGCCCGGGGAGACGATTCACGCCGATAACAACTTCGCTTTCAGGTAAACGAACGCTATGAATAGACAGGGAAAGAAAATTAAGCATGCGCCGTTATTATTTTGCTAAACACATCTGTTGCTCCGTGCGAGGCTTTACAGCGAGGGCGGTTTGTTTCGTTTAGAGCGCGTGAAACGTTTTGAAGACTCTCCAACTGTTTATATTCGGTCAGTTTAAGTTCCTGTACTTGACAACAGCAGCCTTCTGTTGTTTTGCTAACAGACGAATACATCGAACACATCTTTATTGATCAGAGTGTTGGCAAAAGTATTCCCGACTTTTCCACTCGTATGTATTTATGGAGCAGAAAGTCAGAGGCAAAAAATTGTATATGATTGTATGCGCTAGCAGGAAAGTTTTCTTTTATTTGAAATAGGAGGCCCAAAACCTATGCAACTCCATGAAGATATACTTTCCATGGGTCGGAGTGGAAGATCTCCTGCTATAGAGCTCTGATCTCCTCAAGCCTGAGAAGATTGAAGAACCGAATTAGGATACAGGCTTCCTCACCTCACTTCACCGCAATCAGTACCCAAATAGCTAAACGAATCTTTACAAGTCTCCACAGAACAACATCTTTCCAGAAGAGTGGACGTTGGAGACCAAATAGAAGCCCAGAGCAATTGTATCATCAGGTGTCCACAAATGTTTGTCCATGTATTTACATCTCAAAGCTTTTCTCCTGGTATATTTCCATTTCTCACTTTGTTTATTTTTTGGGGCTATTTTACTGACAAAACTTGTAGCTCCTACTAAACACATTTAGCGCCGCAAGACTCCTATTTACGTCTTTTCTTCTGGCGTCTTTACCAGAAAATTTGTCAATGTATTTCTTGTTTTGCAGTCTTCATATTTGTGCATTTTTTTTCCCTGTTTTTTTTGTTTTATTTTCTGTCTGAGTTTTGATTTTGGTGCATTTGGCAGAGTGTGAAAGCTGTTTTTAAGCCAGGAAACAGTCCAGTGAGCTGATCCCTGCCTCTCTTGGAGCTGGTGGTCTGAGGTTTACTTCAAAACATTTGGCTGCATGCTTGAGGTGTGGGAGCTGCTTTTATGAAGCTTGGAAAAGTTTGTTATGTTTACTGATGTATAAAACCGAGCATTCATGGCGCTGGATTACTGTAATTACCTCACCTATGGGATCAAATCAGGGCCCGGGGTTTTCTCCAGCCTTTAAGGAACAGGTTCTCAAACTGGTTAACATAATATAACCACCATACCAATGCCATTTTTTGCCAATTTATCAAATATATGGCAAAATATAAAGAATTCCACAGGTTTCAAAAGTTTGTGGACAACTGACCACAAGATTGCTGTGTGCTTTGTGAACATCCCGTTCCACCTCGATTCTTTTATTTGCTCTTATTATGATCTCCAGTCTTCTGGGAATATGTTCCATTGGATTTTGTGGATATTTCTGGAGATCATTTGGCCAGTTAGTAAAGTCAGGTGCTGGTGGAGGTGAGGGGAGAAGGACTGGGGTGCAGTCAGTGTTCTCATTAATACCAAAGCAGGAGATCTTCCACACCAAGCTATGGAAAGCAGATCTTAATGAAGCTGTTTTTTTTGCACAGGCACATTGTCATGCTGGAACAGGTTCGGGTCGAGAAAGCAAGTAAAACTGCACTTTAAACTTTGTGGAGCACCGTGGCTTTTCTAATATCAGGACATCTGAGAGAATGGAGAATGAAATAAGCAATTAATGACTGAAAAAAAGTCCAAAGGACTTAAGTTTTGGTTTAGAAGTAAAGTCTAATTCGACTTAAGGACGCATTTCTATTTATTGTACATTGGGAAGTAAAAATGTAGCAGTCCAGCACTTATAAGTGAGTATGTAATTAGCAGAATGAACAGCAGCTTCCATTTCCATTAAAAAGATCATCATTCATCAACTTCTTTTCATTCAGAAAACCTTCTGCGCTGGAATCCAATTTATACACTATACCCTGGAAATGTTTGGGCATCAGCCATATGTGGTTCTTCTGCGCACACAGTGTATTTGGGAACAGACTAAATTTCCCTCTTCATTTAGATTCCCTCACAATCTCTTCAGATGTTCTCCAGGACCACCACATGACATCAAACCACTGCATTTTCCCTCAGCCCTTTGTAGATCTCTGAGATACTTGCGGATTGTGAGGGTGTAATGAAATTCAGCCTGGTTATTTGGCATGACTGCTCACTCATTGATTTGTCCCTGACTGATTGTCCATTACATCTCCGACGAGATGGTGCTGGAGCAGGACAGTGGAATATGCGAATATGCTCAACGTTGATTGCAAATTTGGAACAATGCCTGATATCTCTTTCTAAACGTGGCTTAGTGCCATAGAAAGTGCAGAGTGTACTGATTAGCGGGGAGGGCTAACTGTAGCAGCCACTTAACTGATGACTTGAAGGAGACAAGCATCTGCAAATAGGCCAGAAGTGATTCCTTGTAAAAAGGAGGAATGGGTTGCTTTGAGGCTAGAGCTATACCTTCTGCTCTATCATGAATAGGTTTGTTTGTAAATGGACACTCGAGATCGGTGACTCGGTTCATTGAATCCCCAAAACGTTCTCCAACTTTCACAGACCTGTGGACTTGTGAGATGAACTACTCAATTCTGTTTACTCTACATAACCTACATAGATTTGTGCGACGCTTTGCTCGTGAGCGTCCAGTAGAAAATGAACGAATCACTCTTTGAGATGACACGTTCTTCTGAGTCACATTAAAGACTCGTTCGAAATGAACGAATCGTTTATGAACACCCCAGCACTAATGGATACTATGGTGGTGCTTGGAAGTTTGTGAACCCCTTCAGAATGTTCGAGACTTTTGCATAAACCCTAATCATCAAAACTCTCTAAAACTAGACCAAGAAGAGCCCAAAAATGAGACAAATATGTCAAATAATTCAAAAGCAGCCGTGTTGAATAATGGGGCAGATTTTCATTAGTTCTGAGTGAGGAACAATCTCCAAACTATCACACAGATCCAAGAGGGACTGACTGAAAAAGCAGTGTTTTGACCCTCAGACACCCACACACATCCCGAACCATCTAGGTCCAACTTCATGAAGAGTTTGGACATTGGACTCTTAGTATAAACAACCTCTTAATTGCTACTCAAAAATAATGTTCTTCGCATGCTGTTTCTACATCATTGGACATTTAAAGTCTCTGGCGGTAGGGGGCTTCACACATCCAATCGACAAATATCCTTATATATTCTTCTCGAATTAGCTAGAATTCATTGTACCTTCAACAATGCCATTGAGATGGCAAGTTGCTCTGGCCCAGACAAAGCAAACCAGGTGTACACCAGGATATAATCCTGCCACCACCATGTTTCACAGTCAGGATTAGGTTTATATGATGGAATACGGTGTATCCATGTGTTGGATTTCTATTCTGAACCAAAGTTTGGTCTCATTCATCCAAACATTTTCTTCTTGCAATCCTATCAGGTACACCATTGTTGGTCAGTGTTCTCCTGATGGTGGACTCGTGAACATTCAGCAGCCAATGTGAGATAGATTTCAGTTGCTTAGAATCAACTCTGAGTTCCAGCATCACCTTCCCACCAGTGGATGTTCTAAACAACCCTAGAGAAGATACAAAAAATGTATCTTTCCCGAATGTTTCGTTTTATCCGTGAGTAATGAAAGCAGCTCCTCATGTGGGAAGCATTGTTCTCATCTGCGATCGTTGTTCTACTCAGTAGAAAAGGATCGCTCGTGTTTATTTGCAATGTGCAGTCTGTTTGGATTACGGAAGTCAAACCTCATTTGAAGCAAATGTTGCCTTGAGAAAGACAGATGCTACCTGCTCACTGTTTCCCTTCATCTTAATTGAGGATGAAGTATTTCCTGTTTACGTCTGTCTGTTAGCTATTTGTACTGCGTGGGTGTTTTATAACGGACTTCGCATCCAGGCTTGCGATTGGAGTTGCGTTCGGATGGTGCAACCGGCTGCCTGCGTCCGTGACCGGACTTCCACACGTGAGCCGAGTGCCTCGTGAGGAATTTCTACACACAGACCGTAGTTTTTGTTAGAAGCTCTGGCTGTAGATCGTTTATTCGCCTTCAACAGGGAAGACCTGCTGCTCAGCTTAGCTGTTCAATGTTTCATGAGAAATTAATTTTTCAGAAATCTGCTGGTGCAGGACTTGAGATATGGGAATATGTTCAAGTCACACATGCTTGGGAGTTTCAGGGGGGTGGGGGTTCAAAATCTGTGCATTCATATCACTGTTTGCTTTCCAACCTGGTTTCCAACTGTCTGATTTTTTCCATGTAAAAGACTTTTACTGGACATTGCATCAGATCAAACTGGCCAGCTGTCAGAAGGTCCAACATTCTATTTATTTTAAAAAGAAAAATCTAATGATATTATAATTATGTTCAAACGCAATTGGGATGTAAAAAATATCTTATCGACCATCAAAGGCTACATCCAACATTCTTTGAGAAGTTCATATGGATCACTATGTGCTTTCAAAAAAGAGTCCCACACATCCTCTTACATCTACGACGTTTGGCAGACGCACTTAACCAGAGTGACTGACGATTACTTTATTTTTTAAGGTTAAGGGCCTTGCTTGAGGGCCAAACAGTAGTTCCACACCTTCCTCGTTTACAATTCTACATGTCCTCCTCCTACAATTTTCTCTTCCTACAATGTCCACTTCCTACTTTTGTTCTCTTCCTACAATTTTTTCTTCTTATAATGTCCTCACTACTAAAATGTCTTCTTATTACACGTCCTTTCTTTACACATCATCTTACTTTAGTGTCTTCTTCTTCCTTTACATGGGCTCTTCCTACGCACGTCCTGTTTTTACAACTTTCTCATGCTACAATGTCTTATTCCTACAATGTCCACTTTCTACTTTTGTCCTTTTTCTACAATTTCTTGTAGGTCCTCTTCCTACAATTTTCCCATGCAACAATGTCCTCCTCCAACTTTTGTCCTCTTTCTACAATTCCTTCTTCCTATGATGTCTTTACTCCTACAATGTCCTCTTCCTACACATGTCCTCTTCCTCCAGTGTCATGTTCCTTCACATGGGCTCCTCCTACAATGTAATCTTCCTACACATGTGCTCTTCCTACAATGCTATATTGTGATACAAAATCCTCACACCCTCATTGCAGAACAACTCCCCACCCTGTCCTGAATCGCCATCTCCTGCCCTGCCCTACCCTGCCCTGCCCTGCCCTGCCCTGCCCTGCCCTGCCCTGCCCTGCCTCCATATTTTACTTGACTGTTTGTGATCTTTATCATTTGTTTAAATGTCCCCAAAGTGGACATTTCCCCTTTGACTTTCAGGTTTGTAGTATCTGTTATTGTGAGATTTTTTAATATTACCACACATTGCATAATTAAACGAATAAATAAAAAAAAAGTTTTGTTTGGCTCGGACACAATATCAAGCAATTTTTTGAAGGAAGGTGTCATAATTCTCATTTCGTTTCTCAGGTTTTAACATATTGAAGCGTAGCATAATCCTTCACACCGAACCGCTTCCTGAATTCTTCAGCACTATTGTTGAACGTCTCTGTACTTCTCTCTGACAAGCAAACACTCAGTGAAATTCTCTGCGATAAAATTCTCTCTTGTTTGATATAATTGTCCATTCAACACGCTTTTCTCTCGGGACGCCAATTTTTTATCTTTTGTCCGTTTTTGATTGTGTCTTTAGCAGTTCCAAATCAAACACAACCATTTGTATTGCGGATGCCATGAAAATCCACGGCTTCTTTTGTTTCTTGTTCGTGTCTTTTTTTTATTTTTCTTTTTTTTTTGGTAATCAGCTTCACACTCAGGAATAATTTCAGTCTTTTGGGTTTGGTTTGGCCCAGTTAAAACTTTTTTCTTTCTACAGTTTCAAACTTCTGTCTCCAGGAAATAGGAAAAAAATGGTCATTGGTTGTGGACGGGTGTTGGACGAGATGTTGGACTTCTGATCGGAAGGTTATAGGTTCAAATCCCAAACTCTCAGTTGTACAACTAACATAAGTCTCTCTAGGTATAATCAAATGCCATAAATGTAAATGTAGTTCCTGTTTACTGTTATAAGAATCTCCACTCTTCTGGGAAGATGTTCCACTAGAGTGCACTTGGGGAGATTTGTGAAGAAATAGCACATATGTTTTAATTGTTTTGTTCCAATAGTGTATTTGTATATTGTTTGGAGAATTGTTCCTCAGAGTTTTACCCTTATTTGTCTAAACAGTTTCCTCATTGCACCACTTTTGATCTGACAAGTTTCATCATCTTCTTTTCTTTACTTCATTACTTGATTTTCCAAATGGTTAGCAAGAAATATTTCCCTCAAACAAAGTATATACTGGCTCACATTACTGAAAGACTTCCATGTTCCTGTCTGTGTTTTTGTTGTAATGATGTCCCCCCTCCGTCTTGTCTCTGGTCTTCGGGTTCACGTGTTGTTTCAGTCCCAGCTGGTCTCACATCCTGGTTTGATTATTCTCTATTGTCAGTTGTATATGTACCCCTAAACAACTTTGACTGGGGCAATGGTAGCCCACTGGTTAAGGCATTGGACTTTGGACCAGAAGGTCTTTAGTTCATATCCCTGTACCACTGCTTGGCCCCATGAGCAAGACCCTTACCCTCAACTGCTCAGTTGTCTAATTGCAAGTCACTCTGGTTAAGGGTATCTGCTGAATGCTGCAACTGACTAACTGTTTATGTTTCATGTGTTTTTGAGAGGAGATGGTACCAGAAGGCTGCATTGGGATTGTGGTCCCACGGGACCCAGCGCAAAGCACACAGGAGTGGGCGGTTTTTACTTTTGCCATGGGTGAGAGTGGGCTGTCAAACAAATATAGTGCAAGTCCCACCATATCGTAGCCCTAACATTTGTGTACTTTTTCCCACAATCTTTATATGCTGTGGCAGAATGTTTGCGGGAATTCTCCAAAGGTCATAAGTTCAAATCCCACTACCACTGCCCATGGGCCCCTGAGCAAGGCCCTTAACCATTTAGATTTTCAGTTGTGAAATAAAATGTAAGTAAGTCTCTGTAAGCGAGTCTACCAACTGCTGTAATTTTTTGATTTCATTTTGTTTTCTCGTTTGTTCTCGCCTTGCCGAGTGTATAGTTACTTGACAATCTCCCGACCGCGCCTGTTCCACATTCCTGCAATTTAGGATGTGAATGAAACTCTTTCCCGCACTCGCTTCCATCTCCGGCCTTTTCAATTCTGTTTATAACGTGACAATGAGTTGAAGCGGATTTTCAACATGTCGAGAGTCTTTTAAAAAGAAACTCATCAAAATTCTTGCCTTAAAAGTATTTCTTTGTTATTTTTAATCAAATTTCTGATATTTGTACAAATATGAAAAGTGCCTAAACAGATGTTTGACTTCATCCCAGGTGAAATTATAACTCAAATCGCTTCGCTTTTTGAGATTTATTATGAAACTGAGCATGTGAAAGTGCAGCTCCATGACTCTGAGTGCTTGGCCCCCTTTTCTCTCTCAGCAAATAAATGCTGATTTGATTCCTTTCACACATGCTGTATTTTTTCCCGGTTGTATCTAACCCAACAGCTTGCTTCATATTTTGTTTTTTGTTTTTTGCCTCGTGAATGTCTTGCTTCAGTTTCACTTCCTGATTGTCCGCAGTGCAGCGAATGACGCTAGCAAGAACCAAACCACAAAGGTTTAAATCTCTTCACGATGCACCAGTGAGTCATAAATCCAGTTTTATCGGAATCCAATAGTCCCGGCCTTGCCTCGCTCATCTCGCATAGCGCCTCGACAACACTAGTTTCTGAGATGAAATGTCAGGGATGTTCTGCTTTTTTTCACAGTTAGACTTTTAGTGATCGTGTGGAGCTGCATTTTATGGGACAAGTTTAACTGCAAATAAAAAAAAGACACTGAAACACAACTGCAATGCCTCATCATATTTACTTTTTTGACCTCTACTAAACCTTAGACCTTTGTTGCACTGAATGAAGGACGTTTCTATGACCTGAAGGCTCAGATGTTTGGTCAAGAAAGTGAAGAAGATCATTAGGGGTCTGTTTTTCCTACCAGCTTTCTCACACACACCTTACACACAGACTATATATACATCCTGGCACTGAACGTTTTTTACACTTTTCTCTCTATATTGCTACAGTCATCGTAAAATTAAAAAGTCGATAGTTCAAATCCCACCATGTTGCCACTACCCTTAATATTCCAATTCTCAGTCGTATAGATGAGATGGTTGTAAGTCACTTCGGAGAAGATTGTCTGCCAAAATCGTGTAAATTTGATTGGGAATGTAGCTGAGGAGAAATAGTTGACACCATGGACACCCGAGGACTCGGAATTTCAGGAAATAGCATGTAAGAAAGTCAGACATTTTAAGTAAAGGAAATCAAGAAAATAAAACGCAACAACGGCGTAGCAAAGAAATACTTACAAGTACGACTTTTATATAAAGATATGAAACCAATAGCTCTGATAAAACCTTTTCATGTCCTGCACATGAACGTTGTGAATTCCAGCTGTTTCTCTGGTTGTTCAGCTGGGTTTGTATCTAAAGAACCTGAGGAAACATCAGATCCAGTGCAGAAATGAAACCGAGGCCATTCATGCTGTAATCTGGGATTTTTTTTCCTTCTTCTCAACCTTGTTCCCGCTTAAAATATCCTCGGCGTGAACTCGGATATCGCCATGAAGTGATTTTATAGGCTGTAGGAGCCTCGGGCCTCCCGAACAACCACCTACACCATGCAGATGATGTAACACTATGTGCCGTGGTGTGTGTTTGCAGTTCGGTGACATCTCAATGCTCCTGTTTCCTGACCCGTCCTGCTTCCACTTCCTGTCTTTTTCATTCCTGCACCATTGCTGCTTATTTATATATGATTCTGTATTACAGATAATCCTTCAGGTTTGCAGTCGGTGCTCCAGTTTGTTGTATTCCAGCAGAAGAACCTAATCCTGATTTTGAAACATGGTGGTGGTAGTTTCATATCCTGGTTTGCTTCGTCTTTTAACGTCTCAATTGCATCGTTGGAAGAAAAAAAGAATTCTGCATTTGACAAGCAAATTCTAGAGGAAGACATGAGGACGTCTGTCTGTTAAATTAACCTCAATCTTCTGGGAAGATGTTACACTAGATTTTGTGGAGATTTGTGAAGATTCAACAACAGGAGTGTTCCAATTCATCCCAATAGGGTTGAGGTCTAAAGATCTTCCATACACTTTTCCAACCCATGGTAAGCAGATCTTCATAGAGATTAAACAGATTTGGGTCTCCTAGTTGTAACAAGGAGAAGATTTCATGCTCCAGCATCCAAAGACGAAGTTGGTGGAGAAGAGCAGCTTCACTTGAAATCCTGTTCCAGCCTGAAATGTCGACAAAGCCAGCTCCATGAAGATCTGTGTTCCATGAGTTGGCAGTGTTTGAAAGATTTGAAGCCTGACTCCACCCCAGGCCATCTCCCCTCCATCAGCACCTGACTGGGTGAATGATCTCCACAAAATCTTGCAGAACATCTTCTCAAAATAATAATTATAAAAAATAAGAGCAAATAGAGACTCACTATGGAATGTGTGATGTTTAAAAAGCACCTGGTCAGGTGTCCACAAAGTGTATGGAGGTAATTATTCACGTTCTGTTCTGCTTGATCAGGGAAAGTTCAGCGTGAGGAAACACGCCGGCGTCTCTCTGTGACACTTCCTGTTTTTCGGCGTTGCTGCACCATCGGACGAATGATTTATGAGCCCCGTTTCATAAGAAGCTCGTTTATCGCAGCTCGCTTCATGCTGTCAGGTTTTTTCTGCGTCGTCTGCATTGCCGCTTCATAATCACTTTTCTCCTCTCGGTCGGGCCGTGATTCATTCCGGACCCTGAAACTTTTTATTAGCGTCAAAGCCTCTCGGTGGGACGCGAAGCCTCGGCTGGTCAGCAACATTTTTTTATTTTGATTTGTACTCAGGAATTGTATGAGATGGTTTGATCCCCCTCTAGATGTTGATCTTGATGTTGATGGAGTTCCAGCTCAGGGGCTCGAGGCTGAACTTTTTGAAACTACGTTTGCTGATGAGTGTTTTGTCCTTGTAGAAGAGAACATTAGCATAAATATATATGCTGATTTTTTAAGGCATTAAATCTGAGTGAAATGTCAGATGAAAACAATGTTTTACAATGTTTTAACAGATACTAGTCATTTGGAAGATAAAAAAACGTTGAAGAACATTGGTTTTAGTGAAGAATGTTGGTTTGGGAAGAAGAACATTGGTGTTGATGGAGAACGTTGGTGTGGGATGAAGAACATTGGATGTGGTGTAGAATGTTTCTGTGGGGTAAAGAACATTGATGCTGGTGGAGAAAGTTGATATTTTATGTATAATATGTGATGAAGAACATTGGTGTTGATGGAAAATGCTGGTGTGGGGTAAAAAACATTAGTGTTGGTGAAGAATGTTGGTGTTTTTATTTATTATATTGGATGAAGGACATTGGTGTTGGTGGAGAACATTGGTGTTGGTTATGAATGATAGCATGGGATGAAGAACATTGGTTGGGATGTAGGATATTATGTGGGTGGAGAATGTTGTGGAGTGGAGAACATTGATGTTGGTGGGAAATTGAAGTGGCTGCTGATGGAGAATTGGTGGTGTTTTATGAAGAGCAGCAGATAGGAGAATGCTTTAAACTGACATAAGCTGCTCATAAATGATGAAGTTCATAAATTAACAACTGCACATTCGAAGTGCTTTGGAAGCGATTATGACCTCCATCTGCATCATGTATCTGGAGCAGGAGTGACCTTATTCAGTCCAGCTCTGTTTTTAGAACACAGAAGAAACCAAGTTTGAGGAACCTGACAGCAGCGTTCCCACGGCTCAGGAATAAAACCAGATGATTTAATCCAGATTAGAATTAGCAGTGATCTGAGACACGTTTTTAAAAGCGGTGTGATATTTATAAGTTGCTGAGGGACAGGGCTCCTTCTAAAACTGAGGAGAAGTGACAGTTCAGGAGTGGAAGTGAGTGAATGATGATGGTGCAACAGCTGGTGATGTAAGTTTGGGAATCTGCTCCAGTTTCTCAACTCTGTTCTATTTTGCTCGCTGATGACTCTAGAGAAAGCCAAAGAGCAGCTCTGGGATGGATGGAAAAATGAGGAGGGGTGAAATGAGGAGGATGGTGGTGTTGATGAGGGGTATGGAGCAGAGGTCGCTGTTGGGGAATGATTATTGTGGTGGGAGAATGTTGGTGTTTAAGGTGTTTGATGGAGAATGTTGGTGTTTGATGAAGAATGTTGTTTGTGCTGTTATGATTATTATATGATTTAGAATGGTGGTGTTTGGAAAAGAAATGCTGGTGTTTGTGTTAGTTGATGGAGAATGTTTGTGTTTATAATGTTTGATGGAGAAAGTTGTATTTGTTTTGTTTGTTGAAGAATGATGGTTTTGTGGTGTTTGATGGAGAATGTTGGTGTTTGTGGTGTTTGATGGAGAATGTTAGTGTTTGAGGTGTTTGATAGAGAATGTTGGTGTTTGACGGAGAATGTTAGTCTTTTTGTGGTGTTTGTTGGTGTTTGAGGTGTTTAGTGGAGAATGTTGGAGTTAGTGGTATTTCACAGAGAATGCGGTGTTTGTGTTGTTTGGTGTTTGATGAAGAATGTTGAATGGCTGCTGTTCACACCCAGTAAAGAGAGCTGGTGTTTGCTGGAGTTATTTGAATTTTGAAGTTTGATAGAAAATAATTGTGTTTTGTGACGCTTGTAGATGTTTGAAGGACAATTCTGGTTATCTGATGGAAGGATGGAAGTCTACCTCTCTCTCTCCTCTCTCTCTCTCTCTCTCTCCGGGTTGTGTAATCACAGTACACCCGCTCTCTATGTTTTATTAAGTGAGATGTTCACAAGGTTCTTAAGCCACTTGTTCCTGCGGTTATTGCACCTGCAACCTGAGTTTTGTCGTCCGCGTCTCTGCTCTTAGCGGCTAATCGTATTGAGAGATAACGTGTTCGCTTGTAAACACACTGCAATTTGTGTCCACTTCCATCATAATGACTGAAGCGCACCGCCAACCTGGACAGACTTATTCCTCCTTCCTGCAGCTGCAGGCTTTATTGATTGCTCTCGGCAGAACGAACTCTGATGGAGACAGGGATGTTATTTTGTCGAATCAGGAGCTTAACTCGATCCGATCGTCAATCCTGATCTCTCCGTCTAGTCCTCCTCCGCTAACGACTTTTATCTGATTGCTTCTGACAGAGCGCCGGTGCTGAAGCCTACTTTTTCTCCGAGTCTGTACAAGTGCACGCGAACCGAGTGAGACGCCGTCACGTTCAGTTTCTCCAGAAAACACACACGCTCTCATCATCACCATGCCGCAATATCACATTCACTAATGCTCCGTGTGTGTGTGTGTGTGTGTGTTTGAGATCTGTGCTGTTAGTTTAAGGCCTGGTGATGATGATGGTGTATTGAAGAGAGTGAGTATGATACACAGTAAAACAGTGAGACAGACAGTGAGACAGAGTGAGAGTTTGGTTTTTTAGACACAGGGAGAGTTTTTCTCACAGTCACCCATCATTACCACACACATCTCCCTCCAATACACAGATCAATAAGGATGAAAGGATGGGTGGAATAGACAGAGGGGAAGAACAAAGAGAGGGATAAATGAGTATAGAGAGAAAAGAATGAGCTGATGAGACAGAGAGATAAAGAGAGATGTGAAGAGTAAGGAAACATTAAGAGGTAGAAGAATAGAAATGAAGACATGACAGAGAAAGAAAGAATGAGCAATATTGATGTACAGACTGATACAATCTGTTCACACTCATTAAAGCTCTGCTGAATTACACTGAAATAAACAGACTGAGGAAGTGTAGGAAGAGAAAAGAGAATGAGACCGAGAAAGACAAAAATGTGAACGTGTGAGAGGAAGAGAGAGGGACAGAAAATTATGAACAGAGAGAGAGAGAGAGAGAGAGAGAGAGAGAGAGAGAGAGAGAGTTAGAGTTAAAGTTGAAAGAGGGGACATAAAGTGAGAGAGATAAAGAGACAAACAAAGTGACTGAACTGATTGAGTGAGACAGATTGAGAAAGTAAGACAGACTGAGAGAGCGAGACAGATTAAGTGAGAAACACCGTCAATCGGTGAGAGAATTGAGAGAATGTGACATAGACAGAGTGATAGAAGAAAGAGTGAGACAGAAAGATAAAGTAAGACAGACAGTTAGACAGACAGAGAGACAGTGAGACAGACAGGGAGAGTCAGGTGGAGAGTGCGAAACAGAGAATGAGACAAACCAATATAGTGAGATAGACAACAAAAGTGAGATGGAGAGTGGAACAGACAGAGAGAGTGAGACAGACAGACAGACAGAGTGAGATAGACAGACAGAGTGAGATAGACAGACAGAGAGTGAGACAGACAGACAGAGTGATAGACAGACAGAATGAGTGAGACAGACAGAGAGAGTGAGATAGGCAGACAGAGAGAGTGAGACAGACAGAGAGAGTGGGATAGGCAGACAGAGAGTGAGATAGACAGACAGAGAGAGTGAGACAGACAGAGTGATAGACAGACAGAGAGTGAGACAGACAGAGAGAGTGAGATAGGCAGACAGAGAGAGTGAGACAGACAGAGAGAGTGAGATAGGCAGACAGAGAGAGTGAGACAGGCAGAGAGAATAAGATAGACAGAAAGAGTGATTCAGATTGAGAGTGAAACAGACAGAGAGAGTGAAATTAAAAGAAAGTGAGACAGATAGAGAGAGTGAGACAGACAGAGAGAGTGAGACAGACAGAGAGAGTGAGACGTCTGCTTCATGCTCCAGGACTTTGAGTGTAAGAGTTTGACCATAGTTGGGTTTGAAGTGTAGAAGAGGAAGAACATCTCCACTCATTTTCCTCCATTTCTCTGTGTGATGAGATGTGCTGAGAGAACGCTTCCACACCACTGGGCTAATATCAGGAGACATTAATAGAACATTAGAGCTTCATCCCTCGTTCTTTTTTATTCTTTCTCCTGCTTTTCCCTGCAGTCATGTATTTATAGAGCTAGAGATTTACAGTGATGGAGTAAAAGGTGCTGAGAGAGAGATAGAGAGAGAGAGGGGGATGAAAGTGGGAATGAGGAATAGAAGAAAAGAGAGAGAGAGATTTGGAGAGGAAATGATAGAGGGGCAGAGAGGGTTAGAGAGTAAGAGAGAGGGGAATAAAGGGATGAGGGATGAGAGAGGATAGAGGAAGAGAAAATAGGGGAAATGAGGGAGATAGGGATAAAAAGACAGAGAGAGAGAAAATGATAAAGGGATAAAGGGGAAGAGGGATAAAGAGACAGAGAGAAAGAGAAGGATAGAGGGAGAGAGAGACAGATGGAGTGGTGGTGTGTGTTAGCTCCACCCCCTTCTGGAACACCTGTAGGTGGTGTTCACACAGGAAGTGTTGGATGGGGACGAATAAAAACACACACACACAACACACACACACACACACACACACACACACACACACACACACACATGCTGTGGCTATTCTGGTCCTGATCCCCTAATAATCCCCTCTCACTTCCTCCGCACGGAAATCAGAGCACTAATCATTCTGAGAGAGAGAGCGAGAGAGAGAGAGAGAGAGAGAGAGAAAGTGTGTGTGTGTGTGTGTGTGTGTGTGTGTGTGTGTGTGTGTGTGTGTGTTTATTTTCGAGTGTACACCATGCTGCTACCCTTCTAAGAGCACTATGATTTTCTCAGCAGGTATCCGGAGCCCAATACATGACACGGGGAAGAAGGGGGGGAGACGAGTGGGAGAGGGAGGAAAGCAATAGGGAGGGAGAGAAAGGGAGAGAGAGAGAAAAGGAGATAGAGAACGAATATAGGAAAAGAGAGGGAAAGGAGGAATAAGATGACAGGAAAGAGAGGGAGGGAGAAAGAAAGAAAGAAAAGAGTGAGAGAGAGAGAAAAAATATGAGAGAGTAAGACAGAAACAGAGAAAACAATCCTGGATTTTGTAAGTCTGGAGAAGATCCTGAGGGAAAGTAAGACAGTTAAAAGTGTGAGATAGACTGAGGAAGAGAGTGAGACAGATAGACTAGGACAGATTGAGTAAGTTAGACAGACAGAGAGACAGAAGAAGAGAGTGAGACAGAAAGACTGGGACAGATAGAGAGAGTGGGAGAGAAAGACAGAGAGACTGAGAAAGAGAGTGAGACAGATAGACTGAGACAGAGAGAGTGAGAGACAGATGGACTAAGGAAGAGAGTGAGACAGATAGACAGACTGAGGAAGAGAGTGAGACAGAAAGACTGGGACAGATAGAAATAATGAGACAGACAGAGAGACTAATGAAGAGAGTGAGACAGATAGACTGGGACAGATAGAAAGTGAGACAGAGTGACTGAGGAAGAGAGTGAGACAGAAAGACTGGTACAGATAGAAAGTGAGACAGAGTGACTGAGGAAGAGAGTGAGACAGAAAGACTGGTACAGATAGAAAGTGAGACAGAGCGACTGAGGAAGAGAGTGAGACAGAAAGACTGGGACAGATAGAAAGTGAGACAGACGGAGATGAGAGAATGTATTTGTTTTATTATGTTGTATATGTTCAGTATCAGTTGCTGGAGTCAGTGAGGATCACGGAAGGAGAACCTGCAATGAGCCACTTTATTGAATCATTGTTTCTCTTTCCCTTCTTTTTTCTTCTTTTATCTTCATCTCTTTTCTTTCTAATAAAATGTCCTTTTATTTATCGCTGCGAAATAATGATGAAATCATAAATATACACAATTACAGTTTATTCCCTACATTTACTCCTTTATCTCTGTCTCTCAGGCACAAATCCTTATAATAACACACACACACACACACACACACACACACACACACAAATATATATACACAATATATTCTATAAAATCTCACACACAAATTCTCATTACTTCTGGATTTTTTTCACTCTCTAGTTAATTGATTAAACTGAAAGTTCAGCTCAGCGACAAGATAAAGACAGAAAGAGAGAGAGAGAGAGAGAGAGAGAGAGAGAGAGAGAGAGAGAGACTTGACTTTACAATCCTTTATTTGACATAAGTCACATTTTGTTCTGGATGGTATCAGGTATCAAATAAATAGATGCTAAATAAATAAATAAATAAATAAATAAATAAATAAATAAATAAACATTAAATAAACATTAAATAGACATCAATAAAACAAGACAATGAGAGATTGAGAGATTGGGGGTTGGTGTGATTATTTAGCTGAGCTCTGGTGCAAAGTACAATTCTTTTTCTTTTAATGAACAAAGAGCTTCTCCACAACTACACACAGCCTCGAACATCTCCAGATCCCCATTCCCTTAGTTAAAATCAACAACAATCCTGGATTTTGTAAGTCTGGAGAAGATCCTAAAGGCATTACAGTCAGTGTTTTGAGCCATTTTGTTTATATTAATTATAAATTATAAATGTATAATTATAAATATTAATAATTCAGTTGGCACATAAACCTGTTTCTCCGGATGTACTTAAAATCAAGAATAAAACACTGAAGAGTGAAATTCACATCAAAGGAACTTATACTAATTATATTTTATATATATTATATAATACGTTTTAAAAGCACAAACAGTGACTGTAACCTGCTGCAGTGAGTAAAAGCGTAAAAACAGTTTCTCTCTGAACAGAATGGACTGTCCTGTAAAACATCAGGGTTTAAAATACAAATAAAGAGTTCACAGAGATGATGCAGTGTAAAATCCTCCACTGGAGGTCGGCAGCTTTTTTAGGTAATGGTGGTTTGTACAGTGTCTCCACTCTGGTTTAATATAATCGTTAAAACCAAAACATTTCTCCACTGGGGGTCCACCCTCCCACTCAGATTTTTCTTATTTAAAACCTTGACGCAGGACCTGTAGAGCAGCAGATCAGCTTCCCCGACACTGTCTCAAAGTCCATCTCCCCTTCACCCCTGCACTCCGGGAGGGGGCCACCACATCTGTCGAGGTCAGGTGCGATGTCCAGCTGGGAAAAGGGTTCCTCCACTGTATCGCTGATCTCACCAACTTTGTAGTCCTTCAGCTGAACATGCTCCTCTGCTGTTAGTGTGGACCTCCAGAGGTGTAGGAGCTAGTTAGCAAACAGAGAACAGAGTCCCATACGTGCTGTCAGGTCCTCCCCTCATGACAGGTCTGTCCCTGCGATGTTCACCAGCTCCCAGAGTGTGACAATCTTAGAGGAAATCAAAGCTCTGGACAGTGTGGGTGGTCGCACTGGAGATGTCTAGATGACTCCTGTAGACCAGGGGCTCCTCCAGCTGCCAGTATAGTGTTCCACAGACTTTAATCCATATTTTAAAAAGTCCACGGTAAAAGACTGGTAATCCTGAGATATCCAATGTGTATGTGTCCATTAAAAACAAAGTTCTGTCCAGTCCCAGTCCTCCCACCATGTGCAAAAGTTCACAAGCTGCTGTCCTCCAAACCAGGTTCCTGGGCCCGGTTAGGAGTCTCTGAATGAACTGTAGGCGAAAGGCTGCAGTTCGGCTGGCCAGCTGAACCAGCCCTTGCCTCCCCTTTCTCCTTTGGCAGATAGAGGACACTCTGCAGAATCCAGTGTAGACCATCCCAGAAAAAGTCCACAAGCAGAGCCTGGATGTCTGCCCTAATGTGCTCTACAGTGCCTTCCCAGTTTTTACTTAAAAACTCGTTACTTCCCAGGTAGACACCCAAATATTTAAAACCACCTCTTTTCCACACCAAACCTCATGGGAGTGTCAGCTCCCCACCTCCTCACTCCCCAACTAAAACTACTTCACTTTTTTCCCCACAGATCATCACTTTTGCTGATGATAAAGGTTAAAAGTCTTCTAAAACATCAATTAAAATATTTACATCAGACTGGGACCCTACCATAACAGCCAAGTTATCTGCATATGCTGACAGGTAAACTAAAGCATTGGTGTGTGGAATATTAAAACCAGAATGATGATTTCTTAGATTGATTAAAAAAGGTTTAATAACTAGAGTGTACAGCGTTCCTGACTGGGAACAGTCTTGTCTTATTCCTCTGTACACTATAAAAGGAGCACATAAACCACCATTAACCTTAAGTACACTCTCAATTTCACTGTAAAGCACCTTGATCATGGCTATGAAACCAGGGTTGAACCCAAAGCTTTCCAGCATCTTCCACAAGTATTCGTGCTCAACCCGCTCAAAAGCCTTTTACTGATCTAGGAAAATTAGACCAGTCTTCACGTCCCATAGCCTGGAGATGTCCAAAATGTCACAAATTATGTAAATGTTATAAAAAAATCGACCTGCCAGGCACACACTACGTTTGGTCATGGTGAATGATCTGCTCCATCACCTTCGTCAGTCTCGAGGCAATGCTTTTGACAGTAGTTAGCAGTCAGTGCACAGTAGTGGAACTGAGTGCCAGTTTTTTTAGGCGGGTCAGGTCTCCCCTTTTTTTGGCAGCAGGGTCAGGATGGCTTTCCTGCAGCTAGATGGGAGCTGACCACCCTTTACACTGTCTTGTAGGACCTCCAGCACATCCTGCCATATTGTTGCCCAGAAGGCCTTAAAAAACTCCACTGGGAGACCATCTATGCCTGGCGCCCACCAGTATTCTATGTCCTGGAGAGCCTCCTGAAGCTCGGCCAGTGTCAGCTCTCTATCCAACTCCTTGGCCACTGACTCTTAGAGCTTAGACAGGTCTTTAAGGAAGCTCTCCTCCACTTCCTGTGCCCCTGACCTCTCGCTGCTATACAGCTTTGAATAGAAGCTGACTGTCTGCTGGTGAATTTCAGAAGGCTCTGACACGAGATCCCCTGATTCTGTTCGCACAGCATGCATAAATCTTTTCTGTCCATTCTTTTGTTTGAAACTGAAGAAGAACTTAAAAGGAGCATCCATCTCAGCAATGCTTTCAAAGTGTGAGTGGACCAGCGCCCCCTGTGCTGTAGTGTCCAGATTTCAAAAATCTGGCAATGTTTCTTGTGACATTGAGAGTGTACTGTCGACAAAAAACTTTGATTTGAGCTTTTTTTTACATCCCACCACTGCTGTAGGGAGTTAAAAGCTGCCCTCTCAAGTTTAATACAATCCCATAAAAAAATAAAAGTCTCTCTAAAATTAGCATCTTCTAAAAGTGCTGTCATAAAATGCCAGGAGCTGTTCTTAGTATGTATATTCTTTTTACTTATGGTACACTGGACCATGCAGTGGTCTGAGATGCCTACTGGAAAAATAAAACACTTTGTAAAATAAGTCAGCTGATGCCTAAAACCATAAAATCGATCTAATCTCGCCAGGGAGAGCGTGTTGTCTCTGGAGTGGGTCTACGTGTACGTCTCTGTTTCTTATTTACAGTGGAACCTTGGGTTACGAATTTAATTCGTTCCGGTACTTTATTCGTAACCTGAAAAGTTCGTATCCCGATACAAATTTCCCCATAATAATGAACAGAAACTTCGGTAATTCGTTCTGGACAACCAAAAATATTACTTAAATAAAAATAAAGCCAATATTCACTAATATTATTTACTTTTAACATGTTATATTAAAATCATACCACATAAAAACATAGAAAAGAGGAAAAGATCTTTACCGGGTACTTTCCCTTTGAGAAGACTCGCTACAGAAGGAGTTATTGTTTGGAAGGAGAATCTTATTATATTATATTATTTATATATTATTATATATTATATTATAGAATATTAAAGACAGTGTTATTAACACGAACGCTGAGACAATTGTTGCATTAGAGGGAAAATGAGAGCTGTTTCTTTAAGGCTACTATCAGTTGGTATTGAAGTCCAGAGTGAAATTCATTATGGGTATTGTACTTCGGAAAAGACTGTAACCCTGCTAATCTATCTTCATAAAAACAAGTAAAGTGGTTATGCATCGGCTAATGTTGTCCATCTCATCATTCCACGAGCATCAACTAACGAGTTGTTACGCTGCTGCCGGGAAAAGTTCAAGCGGATAAGTAACACGATGCTCTCGCTAGGGACACAGGACGCTAACTGATGTGACGAGCTGCGTGGATAGAGCAAAAACAACCAACTTGCCTGCGATTTTTTGGTGAGCGACGTTCGTATCCCGATATATTGTTCGTAACCAGGGGCAAAAATTTTGATGAACTGCGATTCGTAACCTGAATTATACGTATGCCGGGGCGTTCGTAACCCGAGGTTCCACTGTATATTTCTCCATATGTCACAGAGATCGTGGGCCTCCACCAAATCCCACAGGCGTTTACGGGAAGCTAAATGAGGTTCTGCATGGTTCCTGTCTACATTATGTGCTGTACAATTGAAATCATCCCCAAAATTAAAAACTCTGCAGTGCTGCAGAATAAAGTCACATTATTTAGTTTGTCTAAAAAAACTCATTCTCTCCACTGCACTGGCAGGAGCGTCCACACAGATAAAAACAAAAACCTCATTCTCCTAAAAAACATTTAGTTTTTAAAGCCTCCCATTTAAAATTTCCTCTACACAGGAATAAAATTGCGATTAAAAAGCAGGGTAACACCACCACTAAGTGATGTGTTGTGACTTAAAATTGCCAACACATCCCACTCCTTCACCCAGTCGGCAGCATTGATGACATCACTGTGGGTTTCCTGCAGCATGACCACATCAATATGTTTTTGCTTGATGAGCTCATTAAGCTTTACTGTGTTCCCTCGCTCCATTTATATTAAAATGTGTATCCTGTTCATTAAAATTTAATAAAAGTAAACCAAACAAATGCTAAAAAACTCAAAGTAAAACATGCCACACACTCTATCAGTCTTCATCTGAGTTTTCCCTATTGATCATTAATCAGCTTCTTCAGTCTAAAATTTTTTTGATTAGTTAAAGCTCCATCTCATCTAAAATGTTTTATATTGTGTATAAACTGTTTACAGTCCAGGAAAAACTCTTCTACTGACATTTTCTGCCACTTGGTAGTTCTAGTTAAAACTCTATTTATCCAGCACTATAAAACATGGTTAAACGTTCTTCCTGTGCGTCTGGATTAAAAACTTAATCAGACATTGCATCTTCACTGTCTGATTCAGGTTCCTCCACCTTCGAATCTTCGAGCCTGCTTTTTGCCTTGTCCCTTACCTCATTTCTTTCTTTTGGTCGGTACTTTGAACAGGGGCTCATCTTCATCTCAATGTCTCCCCCGTCCTCTTGCACTGGTGTAGTGACCGGTGTCTCCTGGCGACAGCTCTGCACCCCTGTGCCTGTCTCTGCCAGCGCAGGCAGCTCCAGCACTGCTCCAGAGTCCACTGTGACTTTTTAAAGTGCACACGATTTACCTGGGTCTTCTCCCGGCCCGGTTTGGCTAAGCAAGGCTTCTCCCTGTCTGGTTCGGCCGAGCAGGGCTTCTCTGGGGTGGTTATGTTGTTAGTGGACCTCTGGTCTACAGTCTGAGCTCACGCTCCCTAGGCCCTGGTGCAGCAGCAGTTACAGGGCTTTCAGCAGGGGGAACGACTCCAGCAGGTTCAGCTGCTTCCTGCCCTGGTCGCTTGGAAACACCGGGGTCACTCTGTCTTTCAGGACAGGTGCGCACAAGATGCTGCGCACAACTGACCACATTTAAAACATTTAATTTCTGAGTGAAAACGAAGATGTTGTAGTTAAACCCATCGATCCTCAACACCTTCATTCAGAACCATAAACACCATCCGCCTAAAAGACACTAATTAAACTAGTGGGGACTTACAGCTGAGGGGGATTTTCTTAATGTGGAGACAGTTCGCCCGTACCGAGACAGCTCTTTCACAATCGCCTCATCACTGATAAAAGGAGAGACATTTTACAGCAATACCTTTTTTTGCAGGAGAACTGAGGGGAGGAACCAGTACACACTTAAAGAAAGACTGAATGATGAATAAAGAGGCAGACAGACAGAAAGAGAGAAATAGTGGGACAGATAGACAGCCAGACAGACAAACTAGAAGAGGAGGAAAGACACACAGACAAAAAGGGAGAGAGAGAGACAGAAAAAGGAAGTGAAAGACACAGACAGAAAAAAAAACAGAGGAAGACAGCCAAAAAGACATAGAGAGAGACATGAAGAAAGAAGGGCAGATAGGCAGACAGAAAAGGAAACAAGAAACAGGCTGATAGACAGGAAATGGAAGAGAAGACAGATAGACAGTCAGGAAAATAAAGAGAAAGAGACAAAAAGAGGAAGATATAGACAGACAAACAGAAAGCAGGAGAGAGACAGAAAGAGGTAGAGAGACTGACAGAAAGAAGGAGAGAGAAACAGACAGATAGAGAGGTACCATAGTGTACGTATGCAGTGTGTCTATAGGTTTCGGGATGTCTCGGCTGTCTCAGTGTATAATAATGGTTTCTTTGGCCGCTGTGGAATCTGAGAGACGATAAGTTTTTCTCTGCAGGCACCGAAAGAAAGACATTAATGACAACCGGAGAGATAAACAGTCTCTGTTCTGCAGCCGGCTAGACCTACGTTTAACGCTGTGTGTAGAGCCGCCAAGCTTCTTACATCCTGTCTGTTACTGCTGTCAAAGTTGTTCCCGATTATTCATCCATTACTTTTCTTTTCTCATCACACTTTTTCTTTCTTTTCCTCCATCCTTTTCAATGACAAGTGACTCACGTATTCATCGTTCACATATGAGTCATAGCCACAGCTAAAAACTAGAGATTTCAATTCAATATCATTTAGAGCTCAATCAAGGGACTGTGTGGGCAGACATGCAGAAGCCACGCCTCTTTTAACCAGACCGTGGTACAGAGGGCATGCCTCCTTTACTAGGACTAAGATGTACAGAGACCACACTTCCTTTACTGGTATTGGCATGTACAGAGACCACACTTCCTTTATTGGTACTGGCAGGTTAGAGAGGCCACACCTCCTTTACTGAGACTGACAAGCACAGAGGTGATGATTAAAGGGAGGTGGTAGCTCAGTGGTTAAGGCATTGGGCTTTGGATCAGAAGATCACAGGTTCAAATCCCACCACCACCAAGCTGCCACTGCTGGGCCCTTGAGCAAAGCCCTAAAACCCTCCCCTGCTCAGTTGTAAGTCGCTCTGGATAAGGGCGTCTGTCAAATGCCGCAAATGTAAAAATGTAAAATGATTCCTTAATTGCCACTGACAAGTAAAGAGGCTACACCTCCTTTATAAAGACTGGCAGGTACAGATGGGCACTGGTAGGTCTTATTGGGACTGAAATGTTCAGGGGCCACACCTCCTTTACTGGGACTGACATGTACAGACACCACACTTCCTTTAATTAGACTGAAAGGTACAAAGGTGACACCTCTATCACTGGGACTGACAAGTAGAGAAGCCACACCTATTTCATTGAGACTGACAGTTACAGGGGCTACACCTCCTTAATTGCTACTGACATGTTCAGAGGGGAGGCCTTCTCACCAAGAATGATGCAGGGGCTACACCCACTTCACTGAGACTGGCACACCTAGTGGCCACACCCATTTAATAAGAAATGTCAGTTAGAGAGGCCACACCTCTTTCACTAGGATTGACAGGCACACAGGTCACACCTTTGTTACTATTGCTGCATTAATATCGTATAGGAAATATAATAAGCATCTTGATTTTAGTGATGATTCTGATTGGCTGGTACAGCCAGACCATTTTCATGTAAAGACTGTCAAACTCAATGAGCACATCTCACAGCAACTAGATTATATTTCATCTTGACTTTTTTCTGGATAAATGCAGAAGAGATAACCCTCTGTATCATCTTTGTGTACTTTACATCACTATCTCTTTCAGTCTCTTCTCTATTTTATAGTCTCTCCTGAATGAGTGTTTGCTAAGTGACTGCTTTGAGTAGCCAGGAGCCCTTAAAAGGAAATCTGACTTCTGAGATAATCTGTTGGGACTGTGATTTTATCTTTTAAAGCCATGGATCAGGGATTACACTTTCTAATCTGAGTTTATACACAATTACAGCGACTCTGTGGGGCGATTCGGCTTTGCAGCTCAAACGGCTATGACTCGGAGTGTCAGTGATAACACATTACATTATGGCTCATGGGGACGTCTCTATTTATACAACTGAACAGTTGAGGTTTAAGGGCCTTGCTCGACGGTCCAGCAGTGGTGGTGCTGGGACTTGAACTCATAACCTTCCAATCCAAAGTCCAATGCCCTAACTGCCAAGATACAATCTCCTAACGATGAGCTTACACACCTATGAATGCCAGAGACCCATCCCTAGTCTGGGATATTTTTTGGAATTATGACTGATATATTCTTAGAACTTTGTCCTGGACTTGTTTTGCTAGCATCTAGCTCCTATTTACATTTATGACATTTTTCTCTCAGCAATAGATACAATCCTAGCATGGCCAAGCTGCCTCTGCTGAGCCTTTGAGCAAGGCCCATAACCATCAAATACACAAATGATAATATCTGTCACTCTGTATAAGCACACCTGCCAAATCCTTAAATGTAAATAGGGCAAGAAGCTAGCAAAACAAGTCCAGGACAAAATTCTGGGTAAGTAGGAGTCATGGTTTTCTCAGAAAACAACAGTTTTTCTTGATCATGGCAGATACAAGTCCTGCACAGTGGCCAGAGCGGTTTTTGAGCCATTCATCTTGATGAACAATGGTGATGCTAGTTAAGAAATATGTTTACTTAACCTGACTTGACTAGCCAATCAAGAACACCCCAAACTAGCTTAATAATTTTAGACCTGATGACTATGCAGGCCATGAGGGATAATCAATTCACTTGACTGGTTATCAAACCACTTTGTTGCATCTTGACGTGTGTACTGGTGAACACAGTACTCCTAAATGATTCGGTTGTCCATGGTAGTTATTATACTTCTAATCTCACAAAAGTATACCATGGGAATACCATTATATTGCAGCCCATGCATGCATGTAGTATGGGTGGTAACCTTCCTTTTCACACCATAACTCTCTTGAATGTGGTCAGACATTTAAGTTTGACTCATCAGAAAACAATGAACACGGTGTGAACCTGATGCTACCACCACCATGCCTTACTGTGAGGGGTGGAGTTTTCATATTTGTTGCACTGTTGCATCTTTTGAGCATGTGATTGCAAAGTAATGGGTATATTGGCTTTTTATTGTGTTTGTGTGTGCAGGTGATCCTGATCAGCTCCACCATTAATGAACAAGATCAAATGCTCTTCATCAGCACAGATGAGGGAGCGTCATTCCAGAGACAACCGTTGTCCTTCACCATCGAGACACTCCTATTCCATCCATCAGATGAGGACAAGCTGCTGGCTTACAGCAAAGAGGCCACGGTAGGTTGTGTTTGAGTTGTTTGTTCCAGTGTATGTTCTGAGAGACTCAAATAAAAGTCAATCTTAGCCACATGCACATTAGTACTGAAGTATTAATTATATACCTTGAGGTGGCTGAAGAATTTACACAAACACCATGGTCTGTATATAGGGAATGTGTGAATGAAATCCTACCCATAGTCTCCCACTGGAAGTGTGATCATGCAACATTCTGTGGAGATTGTTCAGACACAAGGGAAAGATGTTAGTAAAGTCAGGTACTGATGGAGGTGAGAAGTCCTGGGATGCAGTCAGGATTTATAATCATTTTCAGTTTAATAGCATTTAGGTCACAGCTGTATAACAGGAAATCTTCCACACACTCCCAACCCATGAAAAGCAGTCCTTCACGGAGCTTGCTTTGTGTACCATACTGTCATGCTGGAACAGGTTTAGGAGGTGTAAGTAAAGGAAATATTTCATGCCACCATATTCCAAAGATGTTCTATTGAATGGTTGGCCTCCAAATTTATGGTAATGGTTCAAAAATTCAGGTCTTTTGGCCATATAGTGTATCTCATGATGCTGTTGATCATGGTGTATTCTTGTTACAACATTCTCGTTTTTTATTTTACTTTAGTAAATGGTTTTATTTTGTCTCCTGTCAGTGTTGTCTTGTATAAATGTAATACTTTCCCTCAGGTAGGATTCATTTGTCCATAAAATCAACGCTCCCAAAGTGGGATTAGCAAGTAATCTTGGTGCTAAAGTAGTCGATTCCCGACTCCTCCACTCTGTATTTCGTGCTTTTAGACCTAAATGCTCTGGGTGGAATAATCATGGAGTCTAAACGACATCATATATTATAACGTAATGATCTGGCAACTCAGACCAGCATCTTGTACTACTACGCATTTCTCCCGGCGGCATTTTATTCCTCTGTAGTGTATCGGCATCCTCATTAGAGTTACAAGTGGAAGGCCGTGGGCCTGGACTGCTTCCCAATAAAGTGTGCATGCTGTTGAAGTGTGTGTACAGTATGTGTGTGTATGTGTGTTTTCCTTCTTTAAACTATATGTGTGTAAGAGAGACACTCAATCAATGCCATCGCGTTATAGGAAGAAGCACCGACGCACACACAAACACACACTGCGCTGTAAAATTCACAAGCTTGCACAGACATGGCCAGGGTTAGCTTAAGTATTAGCAAAACGGTTCACGGTAAACAGTGCGGATCTTCTCGTTACTACTCTCCGTGTACCAAGTGATTAGCGCCCACTTGCTTGATCGTGTGAGTGTAGGAGTGTACTGAGATTAGCATACATTTTAATAGGTCGTATCACACGCTTCTTTTATCCATGTGAGGCATTTTTAGCAGTTAAGTGTTTAGTTTTAGCAGTTAAGTGTTTAGTTTTAGCAGTTTAGTGTTTAGTTTTAGCAGTTTAGTGTTAGTTTGTGACTGGGTTTTATGCTCGGATCTCATCAGACACCAGTGTCTAACTCTTCCCAACTCTCCTACACTTCAGTGTGTAGGAAGTTGAGAAGGTTTGACTCAGGTTCCCGTCCCTGGTTCTTACTACACACAACACACATTACTGCACTCTGACACACTACACAGTGAAGACCAGGAAGTTCTCAAACATCTGTCTAATGAAGGACATTCTACTCTTCACTGTCTCCTCTCTGCCTCACAGGTCTACGTGTCCACTGATCTGGGGAGGAAATGGAGGCTGCTACAGGAGCGAGTGACCAAAGACAAAGTATTCTGGTAAATGTCTTTTATTATTTTTCTATAACAATCAGTCATATCAGTCTCTTACAGCCTCTCTCTTTGTCTGTCTGTCTGTCTGTCTGTCTCTTTTTTTCCCTCTGTTATCGCAGGTCTGTTGCCGGGGTGGATGTGGACCCCGATTTGGTTCACATGGAGATTCAAGACACTAGTGGAGGTGAGAGACTGAGACAAAGACAGATCGATAGACAGAAAGTCTGAAAGACACATAGAGAAAGACAAGTTGGAAGAGGCGGGATGACCGAGACATAAAGAAAACAAACAGGAAAAAAGAGTGAAATGATGGGGCATAGAGAGAGACACACAGACAGATAGACAGTCAGACAGATTGTGTGAGAAAAACAAAAAGACAGATAAAAAGAGAGATAGACAGAGTCACAAACACAAACAAAGACAAGAAAAGGATGAACAGACAATTAGACATACAGACAGACAGGAACAAACTGATAGAACGAACGAACGAACGAACGAACAAAAGAAAGAAAGAAAGAAAGAAAGAAAGAAAGAAAGAAAGAAAGAAAGAAAGAAAGAAAGAAAGAATTAAAACAGACAGACAGTCTCAGAGAAACACACACAAACACACTTAAACACCACCATCACACACTTACACACCAACACCTACTAGTAAGCACAGAAAACACCAGCCCTCAATAAACTTCCCCAACTAAAATTACATTTTCAATTTTATTTTTTTCAAATTTCCTGTTTAATTAAAATGACTTTTTTTTAATAATATTGTTTTTTTTTTTTTATCTGTATTGTTTTTATTGTATTTTTTATATTGACTTTTATTTCTGTTATTATGTTTGTGTATTCTAGAAGCCTGTAGCCACAATACAAAGTTTATATTTGTCATGCCAATAAACCTTTTATTCTTTTAATCTTGAGAAAGAGAGACAGACAGACAGACAGACAGACAGACAGACAGACATGCTGAAAGAAACATAAAGGGGCAGATCAAGTGACAGAAATACACAGATGAGAAAAGGATGAGGCAGACACAAAAACAAATCAATAAGAGAGAGAGAGAGACAGACAGACAGACAGACAGACAGACAGACAGACAGACAGGAAGTCTGAGAGAAACATTAAGAGACAGAGATAAATAGACAAAAACAAACTGATAAATAGAGAAAAGACAGACAGACAGACAGACAGACAGAAAGTCAGGGAGAAACATGGAGAGACAGAGGGTGACAAACAAAAAGAAAGAAAAGGGTAGAAAACAATGAGGCAGACAAAGAAACTAACTAAAGAGTGAGAGAGAGAGAGAGAGAGAGAGAGAGAGAGAGAGAGAGAGACAATTTAAACAAAATGACAGAAAGACAGATAGACAAATAAACAAACAGAAAGATAGAAATGAAGAGAGATGAAGCAGACACTAAAACAAATTGATAGAAGTAAAGAGAGAGATACAGACAGACAGATAAACAAATCAGACAGACATTTTTAGAGAAACACATTAAACAGATAGATAGAGACAGACAGACAGACTTTAAGAGTTTAGATTTATTCTGACCTTGGAGGTTGTTTAAATTATTCACCAAGGAATTTGAGTGTTGAAATTCCCCAGAATTCATCTTGTGTGTGTGTGTGTGTGTGTGTGTGTGTGTGTGTGTCTGCTTAACAACAGTTAACCTTCACAGGGTAAACAGCTTGCGTCTGCATGCCTGATCAAACACACACACACACACACACACACACACACACACACAGCTGAGAATGGAGCTGATTTTAATTTGTAGATGGACATTCTGTGCGTGCATGTGCGTTGTGGAACTGTTGCTATAGAAACTATAACGAGCGTAAATCCATGAGACTGTCGGTGCTGCAGTTCTGGAAAATGTATCAACAAATTCTGACCAATCAGAATGCAGAATTTGGACCATTAGGCATAGCTCGAGCGTTTGTAATAGCAGACTATGGATTGTACCACTGCAGAAGAAATGGTATGCTCCGGAACCTTACATTCAGAAACTGATGATGTTTTTCTTCACAATCAGCTCTGAGGAGGAAACCTGGAGGTCCCAAAAGAACCGGCTTCATCCGACCAATCACAGCGTGTCTAGTTAATCATGTTCTGCATCGCTGCTTTTTACTGTGTGTGTGTGTGTGTGTGTGTGTGTGTGTGTGTGTGAGAATGGTGCTGATGTAGCGATTGAGTGAAATTCTAAATTCAATACTGCGTCTCCCTTAACAGTCCAAAATTAATTTCCTGACATCGAACTAATGAAGCAAGCGACTCACACACACACACACACACACACACACACACACACACACACACAAACACACACATACAAAATTGTAAATGCGTAGTGTGCATTTCCTTGAACTCTTCAGGCAAACTTTTTGTGTGTGTGTGTGTGTGTGTGTGTGTGTGTGTGTGTGTGTGTGTGTAGGTTGCCTGTATGTCACGTGTCTGATACAGAACTGCTCGGATAAGATGGTGACGGTGCAGTTCCTCGGGAAAATCGACCATAACTCCCTTTCAGTGCAGAACGACTACGTGTTTGTGAAGGTGAGGGAGCAACACGTACCCAAAAGTATCAGGACACCTGACTCTTTCACTCGTATGTGGTTCTTCTCCAAACTGTTCCCACAAAGTTGTGCACACGATTGTGTAGGATGTTTTTGGATTTTCCTCCACTTGATCTAGGAAACTCAAATGTGTTCCAGCATGACACAAAACCAGCTCCATTAAGTTCTGCTCTCCATGGGTTGGAAGTGTGTGGAAGATCTCCTGCTGTAAAACTCTGACACTATTCAGATAGATGTGAACATTGGCTTCACCCCAGGCCTCCTCAATGCATCTTATCCACATCAGTACCTGATTTTATTGACACACATCTCCACAAAATCTGGTGGAACGTCTTCTCAGAAGAGTGGAGAATGATATAACAGACTCAATGTGCAATGGGATGTTCAAGAATATTCACATAGGAATCTTATGGTCAGGTGTCCATATACTTTTGGCCGTAGAGTGTGCTTATTTATATAAAAGTAAATGATGGAGACATGAGGAAAACAACCAATGACGGGAAAGGGGCGGAGACATGAATCAGTACAATGACACGGATAAATGAATTCATTGAAATAAACGAGTAAACAAACTAATAGTAATTGGAAGAGAGTAAAAAATAAACCAATAATTAGCCGAATACAGAAATTAAAATAAAAAGTGTGTTTGTGACTGAAAGAATAAAAATAGAGGATGTCTATCTATCTATCTATCTATCTATCTATCTATCTATCTATCTATCTATCTATCTATCTATCTATCTATCTATCTATCTATCTATCTATCTATCTATCTATGATTGAATGAATAAATGGTCTTATTTTAATTAAATATATTATTGGTTAATTTAATTAATTGAAATATACATTCTCAAAATAAAGAAAGAAAGAAAGAAAGAAAGAAAGAAAGAAAGAAAGAAAGAAAGAAAGAAAGAAAGGATTTATGAATGAATGGATGGATGTTAATGCTTACACTGCTGCCACTGTGTGATTGAGTAATACTGCTCCCTCTCTCTCTCTCTCTCTCTCTCTCTCTCTCTCTCTCTCTCTTCTCTCCAGGTGACCATGGCTAATCGAACCAAGTGCTATGTCTCATATCGGAGGAATGAGTTTGTGCAGATGCGCTTGCCCAAGTTCGCCCTGCCGAAGGTAGATACAGAGGGATGGATAGAGGGATGGATGGATGGAAGGATAGAGGGATATATATGGGAGGATAATTGGACCAGGTTTGGCAGATGCAGCATGATTTATAGAGGAATGTATTCATACTGAATAGAGGAAAACTGCAGGGAGATGAGAAGAAGAAGAATATATACTGTATATATAAAAATGGATGAATGGAAGGATGAATGGAGAGATTAATGGGAAAAAGCTGTAAATGTTGAGAGGAAAGAATGAATGGATGAAAGGGTATTGTATATCTGTCTATCTGTCTGTCTACATGTCTGTCTGTCTGTCTGGATAGATGCATATTGTTTAAATGTTTAAAGAGATGTATGGTGATGTGACACTCTAACCGTGTGTGTGTGTGTGTGTCTGTGTGTGTGTGTGTGTGTGTGTGTGTAATAGAATACTATTGATCATGGCTGAGGTCACAGGTGAATTGTCTCATTAAAATGTGATCTAAATTGAGAGTGAGGACATGCACTGGAGAAATGTGTGTGTGTGTGTGTGTGTGTGTGTGTGTGTGTGTGTGTGTGTGTGTGTGTGTTTGTGTCTGTGTTCTCAGTTACACTGTTTGCTGCAGGAGTGTGTGGTGCGGGTTAATAATGTGCAGTGTTCATTATTAACACTCCTGTTTGTGATGCTCTCTTGATCCCTCACTGTACCCTTACTGCAGTCTGTCTGTCTGTCTGTCTGTCTATCTATCTATCTATCTATCTATCTATCTATCTATCTATCTATCTATCTATCTATCTATCTATCTATCTATCTATCTATCTATCTATCTATCTATCTATCTATTTTTTATTGCCCAATTCCAAAAAAGTTAGACTGCTGTGGAAAAAAAAAGAATGCTTTGATTTGCAAATCTCATAAACCCATATTTCCTTTACAATAGAGCATAAAAAAAATGCAAATATTTTTACATTATTAAATGAGCAAAAATTTACACAAATGATTAAACTAAAGAAATTGTAAAGATAAATAATGTTTTTTTATTTTTTTTATTTTAATGGCTGAAGCACATCTCAAAAAAGTTTGGACTGGGCAACAAAATTCTAGAAAAAAATTGTTATTGAAATTAAACTAATAGAGAAAGGTTAAAATAAGGTTAAAATAAACTATACTCTACTATAGGTATAAACTAAAGATGTGCAAAGCTTTAACAATCTGTAAAAGATTACAAAGAATGTTCTTCAACATAAAATTGGAATACAGTTGAATATCTCATCCTTTACAGAACATAATCGCATCATAAGTTTCAAAGAATGTGGAGAAATCTCTGTGCACAAGGGCCATCAAAAATCAATATTGGATGGTCGTGATCTTCGGGGCCTCAGGGGCCAACGCATTTAAAACAGTCAAGATTCTGCAATGGGCTCAGAAACCACTCCAGCGTTTATTGTCTGTGAACACAGTTTGCCATGTCCTCCACAAATGCAGGTGGAATCTTTATCATGCAAAGAAGAAGGCATTCGTGAACATGGTCCAGAAACGTTGCCATCCTCTCTGGGCCAAAGCTCATTTAAGGCAAAGTGCAAAAGTGGATGAGTGAATTAAAATGTAAATTTCTCTTTGGAAACCATGGACACCACGTCCTCTGGACTAAAGAAGAGAGGGACCATCTGGCTTGTTATTAGTGCTCAGTTCAAAAAGCTGCATCTCTGATTGTATGGGAGTCCATTAGTGGAATTAGCAGCTTGCACATGGAAAGGCTCCATCAATGCTGAATGCTATATACAGGTTTTAGGCCAATACATGCTTCCATCCAGAAAACGTCTTTTACAGGGAAGGTCTTGCATATTTGAGTAAGACAATACTAACTGCATACTGCATTTATTACAATGGCATGACTTTATTGTAGAAGTGTCCAGGAACTTTTTGGCATCAGCAGGACTCAACCCTGCTGAACTGGCCTGCCTGCAGTCTCGACCTTCCACCATTTGAAATATTTTTGCACATCATGAAACGAAAAACACAACAAAGGACACCCAGAACTGTTGAGCAGTTGGAATCCTGTATCACACATGGGACATTCCCTGTACTAACTTTTTTGATACCCACCAAATTCAAAAGGTCAATTTTTTTCTTTATATATTCTCAGTTTTAACATATGATATGTGTACAGGAATGAATGCTCAGATTAGCCACAATGCACCTGACGTATCAGAGCAGGTCCCGAGTGTGTAACTTGTGTTGAAGTTGTGTGTTTGGAGTGAGAGCTTCCTCTAAAAGAAGCTGGGTTTTTCTTTTCCTCCTCCCCCTCGGCTTTTGCTGTTCCTTTACTTAGCACTTGACTGAGCAGATGGGTCAAATGTAAGCCATTTCCCTGAGAGAGAGAGAGAGAGAAAGAGTGAGGGATGAAGGGAGAAAGGGGAAAGAGAGAGGGAGATAGAAAGAGTCTGTCACCAAGCCTGCATTTTCCAGCGTGAATAATTGAGAAGCTTTGAAAAATGCAGGAGGAATGGGGGAGTCGTCTCTCGTCTCCCCGATGGCCTGTTTTTACTGTTATGGATGAACGAGTGCGTCGCCTCTGTTTGTTTACTGTTTCCTTACCTGGAGATGTTTCTGTTCCTGCATATTAAACACTTCACTTTCTCCTTCTCGTCTCCTTCACGGCTCACCGCCTCCTGAAATAATCAGAAAAAGCAGAGAAGCTTCATTTATTTTTATCTATCTATCTATCTATCTATCTATCTATCTATCTATCTATCTATCTATCTATCTATCTATCTATCTATCTATCTATCTATCTATCTATCTATCTGTTTTGAACGAGTCAATGTTGAACAGGAAGTCAGGATTAAGCAGGAAGTCAGGGTTAAACAGGAATTCAGGCTTAAAACATTATATAGGACGGAGATCCTTTTTTGTTTCTTTGTTAGTTTGCAGTCCCTATGCGGGAACTTAATTACTGCCTTAATTTTTACAACTAGTCACTCTGTACAAGTGTGTTTTGTGTGTGTGTTGTAGACTTGCAGTTTCTATGGCTACACAGTGTGAAGATCAGTGTGTTTGTTTCTGTCACATCAACAGTTTGTTTTTTTTCCTCGCAGTTTTGTGAATGTCCACACTTTTCACCAGAGACGCACTGTGTGTGTGTGTGTGTGTGTGTGTGTGTGTGTGTGCGCGTGTGTGCGTGTGTGTGCTGTGTGTGAATGTGTTCTTACAGTTATGCTGAGAAAGAGCCACACTGTTTTTCAGGTCTGAATGAAACATAAGCTGTCTTTTTCAACCCTAAGAAGAAGAGTCATGAACATCTCAAACACACACACACACACACACACACACACACACACACACACACACACACACACACACACACACACAATCAAGATGATGCCAGAACCTGCTTCAGGTGTTGTGGTGATGTCAGGGACGATGTGAGGACATTGTGTCATAAAAAGATGCTATAAAGTGGACTGGTGTTGGGATCTTGTTGTCATTAGAAGATGATGTCATGAAGATCTCAATCTATTTGGCCAAAAGTTTGTGGACATCTGACCTCACTTGTTATTTGAATTTTTTGAATATCCCAGTCCACCCCCATGGGCATTGCCATGCAAGTTTGGATCTATTAGTTCTAGTGTGTGCATCCAACTTTGTGGTAACAGTTTGGAAAAGAACTACATATAGGTTGGAGAAGTCAGGTGTCCCAATACTTTTGGGGTAGCTTTTCAGGGGATGCCCCTCTGACGATCTATGTTCAAACGTCTCTGGTTATACATTTACATTTACATTTACATTTGTGGCATTTAGCAGACGCCCTTATCCAGAGCGACGTACAAAAGTGCTTTGAGTCTCTAGTAATGAATAAATCTACACTGGTACGCAAGATTATAAACTTAATATAAATATAACTCGAATTCTACAAACTTGGAAAGTGCTAGTTTAGGTATTTCAGGAAGAGGTAGGTTTTCAGTCGTCGTTTGAAGATAGTCAGGGACTCTGCTGTACGGACATCTAGGGGGAGTTCATTCCACCACCTCGGTGCCAGAACAGAGAAGAGCCTTGAATTGTACTTACCTCTCATTCTGAGAGAAGGTGGTACCAGTCGAGCAGTGCTGGAGGATCTCAGACAGCGTGGTGCAGTGCGAGATGTGATGAGGTCACTGAGGTAGGATGGTGCTGGTCCATTTTTGGCCTTGTAGGCAAGCATCAGTGTTTTGAATCTGATACGTGCAGCTACTGGAAGCCAGTGAAGGGAGCGCAGCAGTGGGGTGGTGTGGGAAAACTTGGGCTGATTGAACACAAGTCGTGCAGCTGCGTTTTGGATCATTTGCAGTGGACGAATAGCGTTCAGGGGAAGACCTGCCAGCAGAGAGTTGCAGTAGTCAAGTCTTGAAATGACAAGAGACTGAACAAGCATCTGGGCAGCCTGTATGGACAGAAATTGTCGAATCCTTCGGATACACTTACACTATACACTTCCTGAATGATATTTTTTACAATCATAAAGACACGGACTCCATCTATGATGTAACTCAGGGGTCCAATCGTTTCCACAAAGGGGCCCCTGACAAGGGCTACACCATAAAGTCCATTCAAAATGAAAATGTAATCAGGTGGAATCTGGTGTGGCTTGGTTGGAATGAAAACCTGCACCCACACCGGCTCTTTGTGGAAAAGATTGGACACCCCTGATGTAACTTTTCTAAAAAAACAAATGAGGTGTGGTGTTGATTTGATGTTTGGCTTTTTGTAGGACGTTCAGGTTGTGAGCACGGATGAGAACCAGGTACTGCTCGCCCTGCAGGAATGGTACCAGACGGACACGTATAACCTCTACGCCTCGGACCAGCAGGGGGTGTATTACTCCGTTCTGCTGGAGAATGTTCGCAGCACCAGACAGCCCGAGGAGAACGTCATCATTGACGTGCTGGAGGTCAGGAACAATGACCAAACGCTAGGAATTAAGCTGTGTGTGTGTGTGAGAGGGAGAGATAAAGAGAGAGAAAAGACGATAGACAGATACATCCTTGTTTACTTAATTACATTGCATACTTTATTAAAGGCGTGAGGAGAAATTGCATTATTCATTATACATGAGTGCCCTTCATATTCCCAGCGACGCTGTCGGATCTAATTACAGGATGTACTGAACACCGACTAAGTACCGCTCTTTAACCTGATAAACTCCCCCCACTCCATCCTTTATGCTTTCGCAGGTGCGTGGAGTCAAAGGTGTCTTCTTGGCCAATCAGAAAGTAGACGGCAAAGTGAGGACTCTCATCACGTACAACAAAGGGCGTGACTGGGAGCTGCTAGCTCCGCCTACCGTCGACATGAACGGCAAACCGGTGAACTGCAAACAGGTATAAAGCGTTATATACAAATTCCTGGGTCTTGCATTCACTTTTCTAAATTTGTATTTGCTTTTAACCTTGCTGTCCTTGAGGGCACACATTAGCAGAGGCAGAGGCAAGTGCTGGGTAAGAGCAGGTTATTATAAGAACAGCAGAGCGAATGCAAAGGCGTGGACCAGGCAAAAGTCTGGTGATCTACAAACCGAGAACAAAACACGGTTTAGAAATGCCAGAAACTGACCACAATACTTGAATCAAAGTATTTACTACACACCAGAGCTTATCTAGAACTTGCGGGGTAAGGGCCTTGCGTAAAGACCCAGCAGCGCAAACTTAATGGTGCTGGGATTTGAACTCATGACCTTCCATGCAGATTAACTCACTGAGCTACCACTTCACATGAAGCTAACACGGAAGTGGGAACAACAGTGAATGAATGTTCAAGGAAACACACGGGGCAAAGATGAGACATGTTAATAAACATCACAATGAAGCTTTCCCCAAGCTGCCATGCTGCACTCAGCATGAAGGGGTATCTTCTCTGCTCCAGAAGGGATCATTCAGAATGTATTACATCTCATATATGTCTCTATAGTATTCCTAATAAGGAGGCAAATTCCCAACCAATTGTTGTATTAGAAAGGCTAAAATTTAAGCTAGAATTTTAGTAAACATGATGCCCCTCTGCCCCTGAGTTTGGCAAGCCAGCTTGCTAAAAGCCAGGAGGGTTGCTTTGCTGTGCCACACTTCCACATTAGCGAAGTGAATATCTTTACTATGGCCCCTCTGGGTGAATATATTTATTAAGCAGCAAATGAACATGTTGTCCTCAAACCGGTAAACTGGCGACAGGGTCATGGGCAGCCGAGGCTCATTGATGCATATGGGGAGTGAAGGCTGGTTTGTGTGGTCCAACCCAACAGACGAGCTCCTGAAGCTCTAACTGCTGAAAAAGTTCATGCTGTTAATGTTCGACAGGTCATGACTGTTTTGGCAGCAAAATGGGGACCAACACAATAGACACAGGTGGTCATAATGTTATGCCCTTTGTTTAAATCACAGCTGCATAAATAGATGTTAAGAAGCTAAGGAACATTAATGAAATGTTCACAACATGCACCTTCCTAGGTAGATCTCCTGCCAACAAGTTCACCATTCTACTCCAGGAAAACTTCTATGAAAGCCAGAAAGCCTGCTGTCTTTGCTTTATCCTGTTCATGTTGCTAATGCTGCATCATGTTGCAGAAATCTTAAAACAATGTCTACTGACTATAGTAAATCAGTTTCCAACGAACTGGGCCAAATCATGTCTAAAAACAGTATCTGCGTAAACAGTAAATGAAGGCTAGAATCCAGCGATTAGCAGGCAATTTGCATGTGAGCTAATTCAATCTATTCACGCTCCCTTGTTTGTTAGCAACATGCCCAAACAAGTTAACAATGAACAGAAGCTTCTAGCGCACCCTGCCATTTACATAATGCTAATCAAGATGGCCGTGTTTGGCTCAACCCTTCAAGAGAATAACGACTTAATTAGCATAATTTAAAAGGCTTCAGCTAATCAAAAACATCACCCAAACATCACATGAATACACAGTATTCTAACAATGATATTTATTCTTATAGTTTCTATTCTTTCCTCAATCTGATGCATACCCAAGGCTGAAAATTGAACCCTGTGACCTCTCCCAGCAAGGAGGTTGACTCATCTCATCTTACAAGGCATTGTGGGTAGTGGAAAAGTAGCAGGGGTCTTTGGCTTCCTCCGCAATCTGAAAAGAGACTTGTAGAACAGTCTGGGTTTTTATTTAAAATTGATGCATTATTTCAAATACAATGGATATCGACTTGTTTTATCTCTTTCTCTGTCCTTGACACACAATCATCTCTCTTTGCCAGTGATTCTCTCGTTCCTTTGATGCCACTTTCTTCTTTTATTTTCCATTCCTTCGAGTGTATTATCTAAATGTATTGCTTAAGAATTGACTAGAATGAGGAATAGTAATGCTGCTGTGTTCTGCAGGTATCCACAGTAATAAAGACTGTGTGGAGTCTATTCAAACTTTTGTTAGGCAATAAAATGAATCAGATAATCATGCTGCAGTTGTGGTAATATTTGTATCTATAATGTTTTGGGCATCTCTTTTGTCAGATGCTTTTAAGGTACTTGGTGATTTTCAGGATAGTGTTTGGAATAACTATGGGATATAAATGGGCTCTAGATAGTATTACTTAGGGTGGGAATTAGGTTGGATATGCAGGTCAGAGATGTAGATGGACTCAGGATAGTGTTATAGGATAGGGATAAAGGGTTTAGATGTTCATGGGCTTGGGATAGTGTGAGTAAAAAAGGGCTGGAATGTAATAGACTGAACCTATTAGATCATGATATATTGTCCCAGGAGCAGAGAGGGTTAAGGGCCTTTCTCAAGTACCTATCAGGCTACCTACCAGGCTACAAGGGGATAATATGGTGGTAAAGGGTCAGGCTAAGAGGGTACAATGTGATGGTAAAAGGTCAGGATACATGGGGATAATATGATGGTAAAGGGTCAGGATACATAGGGATAATAGGATGGTAAAAGGTCAGACTACATGGGGATAATGTGATGGTAAAGGGTCAGACTACATGTGGATAATGTGATGGTAAAAGGTCGGGGTAAATAGGGATGGTGTGCTTGTAAAGGGTCAGGGTATATTTGGGTGGTGTGATGGTAAAATATCAGTATTCTGTTTGATTTGCCCATATTATTTTTTATGGAATTTTGCCCTTGTGTTGTGTTTATATAAATCCCTTCTCTGTTAATTACTGCTAAATGTTTAGAATAATAGATAATGATGCATATGGAAACAAGACTCTCTCTCTCTCTCTCTTTCTCTCACACTTTTAAAACCCTGTTTTTTTAGATCAACACTGTTTTTTTTTTTAACTCGCCTCAGGAAGGAATCTTTAATGTGATTTACTCTAATGAAGTGATGGCTGCTACATTAACACCTTTAACCAGAGTGTGTTGCTCCTGCATGGCCGTAAACCCAGCATTTACACTGTTTGATGAGTTTGCTGCATAATTTATGATGTAACTTATCTGACAAAAGGCAGCTGGAATGCAACACCATCTGTGTTTGTGTGTGTGTGTGTGCTTTCTATTGTAGAAACAGAGTGTACATGGGGTGTGTTAGATCTCGGGTTCGAAACAGCAGGCTGTGACTAACCAGCTGGGTTCAAATGAAAATGTTGGGGAAAAGCAGAGACATGAAATTCAGACAACTCAATTAATGAAGGATACAGGAGAGTAAAAATGCTTAAAGGCTGTAATCGATTATAATCAAATACAGGTAGCCCACAAGTTACGATTACCCCATCGTAGCTTAAAGATTTTACTTGGAGTCTTAAAAAAAAGGTGATCAGTAGGGGGCGGTGAGATAAAAGAAAACCTAACGGGGACCAATTGTAAATCTCATTCTTGCTTTCTTTCTTTCTATTTCTATAGCCAGACTGTCATCTTCACCTCCACCTGAGATGGGCTGACAACCCGTACGTTTCAGGGACGGTCCACACCAAAGACTCCGCCCCCGGGCTCATTATGGGGGCAGGTGAGTGGTGAATAAGGCTCCTATATAAATACAGTAAGGAACGAAATGTTTAATTACACCGTAGGCAGATTCTGTCCATCAGAGATTTTTTAGCAAGTCATGTTTAATTTGTGCATTTATAGGACTGTGGTGAGACCTGAGATGTTGTATGGTTTAGAGACAATGGCATTGAGTAAAAGACAGGAGGTGGAGCTGGAGGTAGCAGAGATGAAGATGTTGAGGTTTTCGTTGGGAGTGACGACGATGGACAGGATTAGAAATGAGTTTATTAGAGGGACAGCACATGTAGGACGTTTTGGAGACAAGGTGAGGGAGGTGTGATTGAGATGGTTTGGACATGTGCAGAGGAGGGACATGGGGTTTATCAGTAGGAGAATGCTGAGGATGGAGACACCAGGATGGAGGAAAAAAAGAAGGCCAAGAAGGAGGTTCATGGATGTGGTGAAGAGAGACATGCAGGTAGTTGATGTCACAGAGGCAGATGTAGAGGACAGGGGGTGTGGAGGCAGATGATCTGCTGTGGCGGCCCCTAATGGGAGAAACCGAAAAAAGAAGAAAAAGAAGAAGATGTTTAATTTGTGCAGTAATACATTAAACAGAAAAAGAATTACTGGGGACATCAGACTCTTCCAGTCATACATGGTTCCTCAACAAACTGTTAGAAACACAAAGTTGTACAGATTGTCTTTGGACGCGGCATTACATTTTCCCTTCAAGTGAATTAGGAGACCCAAACCTGTTCCAATGCTCCTGTGCACGTCGCCATCTCCAAAAAATCCGGGTTTGGAAAGGAAGATCTTCTATAATCTCTATTAAGGAGATCTGACCTCCGTAACAATATTGGACACCTTTGGGAAGTGATCGCGTGTGAAGCGCTTTGTTGTAATGGTTGACTTTCTTCTATTTATTCGAACCCATGAAATAGGATTCGAAACAAGAAGTGTGTGGCGTTTTCTTCTTTCTTTCTTTCTTTCTTTCTTTCTTTCTTTCTTTCTTTCTTGCTCTCTCTGTCATTTCCTCATCAACAGCATATGTTGCTTCACAGGAATATTATTACATTTTGTTCAGCTTCAACGCTTTTGCACTACACTAAGCCTTTGATGTCAAACGCCGCCCTTGGCCATGTTCCCTCAGCTTCCTGTCTTAAAGAAGTGTCCCCTTTTTTTTTCTCTTTTTCTCTTTTTTCTTTACCTCACTCTCTTTATGTTTTTTAATCCCATGCAAGGAGAAAATCGTACTGAATTCTAACAGGAAAAATTCAAAAGCGGACATCAATTGAAACAGTTTCTTTCATCTCATTGACTTTCTCTATCTTTGTCTATCAGGGAATCTGGGGTCTCAGTTGGTGGAATATAAAGAGGAGATGTACATCACCAATGATTGTGGAAAGACCTGGAGACAGGTGAGAACATTGGTGAAAAGACATTAAGTGAAAAAAACAAGTTTCAAAGATTCTTTCATTTCGCTTCCCACAATGCAACAACAGTCCCGACTTGGAGTCAAAAATCCATAACTGTCATCGAGGAAGCAACAGCCTTTCCTCCATCCCCCATTAATTAGAGCGATCATGGGAGTACCTCGTGTATAAATAATGGCGCCCTCCTTTATTTAACAGTGTAGAAGTCGGAAAATAGCCGGTGGCTGAATTCAAGGCTCCGAGCGAGCACGTGGTAGCATTCATCCTTGAGCTTTCTCTCTCTCTCTCTCTCTCTCTCTCTCTCTCTCTCTCTCTATCCCTCCCTCTTTCTTTTCCATTCTTGCCGCATCAGCATTTCGACTTCCACAATCCCTTTTTATCCCCATCGTAATCTCTTCAATTCTCATTTGCGTTTTCAATTTCGGCATGCGACTCTGATTAGCTCGGCAAATATAAATGTTGCGACGTCGCTACTCCCTCGCTCTCTCTCGTTCCTCTCTTCTCTCATTCCTTTCTCATGCTGTCAGTGGACGAAATTGCTCTGCACTGTTGAGCACTGCAGTCTGATCATTTCGATAGAAGGGTTGATTAATTCTCTAGAACACCAGTTCTAAAAGAAAAATGCGCTTGATCTGATATGCTATTTTTTCAATCCTTTATCACTGTACTACTCATCCCTCCATCCTCTACCAATGTACTTCTCATCACTTATTCTCTACCACTGTACTACTCATCCCTCCATCATCTACTACTGTACTGCTCATCCTTCCATCCTCTACCACTGTACTACTCATCCCTTCATCCTCTACCACTGTACTTCTCATCCTTCCATCCTCTAACACTGTACTACTCATTTTTCCATCCTCTACCACTGTACTACTCATCCCTTCATCCTCTACCACTGTACTACTCATCTTTCCATCCTCTACCACTGTACTGTTCATCCCTCCATTCTCTACCACTTTACTACTCATACCTCCATCCTCTTCCACTGTACTACTCATCTCCACATTGTCTACCACTGTACGACTTATTCCTCCATTCTCTAAAACTGTACTATTTGCCCCTCCATCCTCTACCACTATACTACTCATCCCTTTATCCTTTACCACTGTACTACTTATCCCTTTATCCTCTACCACTGTACTACTCATCCCTTTATCCTCTACCACTATGCTATTCATCCCTCCATTCTCTGCCCTTGCCCCATGCTTTTTCCTTTCTCTACCACTCCTTTACTGCTCCATCCATCCTCCATCCATCTACCACTTCTTCAGTGATACCTCTCTTCTACTATTGAACCCACTGATTCAACCATCCCTGAGAGGAACTACACTCAAAAGGAAACCCTCAGAGTGACACCAGATACTTTGAAATAAACACTACAGTATTAAGGTTTGGTATTTAAGATGATTAGTACATAGCATCTCTTCTGCATTTTTTTAAAAGGTCCTAGAAGCTTAGCATAGATGTTTCGGTTGAATTTCATCTGAAGTTGCCATGAACCGAACCTCAGAGCCACTTATCTGAGTTCATATTTTCTCAGGTGTTTGAAGAGGAGCACCACATCCTGTATCTGGATCATGGAGGCGTCATCGTGGCCATCAAAGACACGTCCATCCCATTAAAGATCCTCAAGTATGTCCGCATTTCGAGTCTGCACGTCTGAGCATTAATCTCACTCTGATGTTAGATGGTGTGACAGAAAATTAATTAGAGGAACAGATTAGAGGGGAGATTTGCCTTCAGGCGGAGATCGTGTACAGCATCAGAGGAAGAGAAAAGGAAAAAAAAAAGAGGAGAGAAAAAAGGGCAAGAAGAGGGAATCCTCGCTTATCCTCGTTTCACACATTCAGCCCTGGAGAGACTCTCAAGTAAATTCATCTTCCCACTTGAGAAGCTCGTCCCTCATTCGCTCAATCCCTCGTTCCCTCTCTCTTCCTTTGATCACTGTGTTTCTTTCCATCGGTACTCGTTTAGAGAGACTTCAGGATCCGTCAGATATGAGGCACTGTCCGGACTGAGATGCAGAAAGCCATCAAGTTCCTATGAAAAAAATTGTTCAAGTCGTTGTGAGCAACAAACACACACACACACACACACACACACACACACACACACACACACACACACACACACACAAAGTCATCGTAAACCCTGGATTTGTTAAAGCCCCAAGGCAAGTTAAAGTCCTGAGAAAATGTGAAACCTCAAACCAGTGCTGCGTAGCAAGGAATGCAGCTCCAAGCCACCGCTCCGTTCACGTGTTGACATATTTTTAGCATGTTGCAGTGAGCGAGGGATGAAAAATGAAAAAAAAATTACCATATAGAGCACGAGAGCATATGAGTCACAGCTTGCTTTTCTTAGCTCTTGTCAGATGAGCAGGAAAGCAGAACACGGCTCATGACTCCATCAGCCCGTGTTCATTTCAGTCTACTGTGTCTAATCAGAAACGATGACGAAGGAGATGATGTTTCAACCCAGGAAATGGAAAAGTCTGGTAAACACAAGAAAAAAGATTGAAATGCGTTCAAATCGGCATCAGTTCAAAGTTTTATGATGTCTTACGGTGTTCCCACAACATGTAATGCATGATCTATATACTACATATCTACAAAGTATTGTGCTGCCTGACCTTTCCAGCTGTGGTTCTTCTCCAAACTTTTGCCACAAAGTTGAAGGCACACATTTGTTTTCTTAGCCACAAAATGTATGTGAGGTGAGGAAGCGTGGGCTGAAATTAGGGTTCAATTCAATCTAAAGGTGTTAGGGTTGGAGCTCTAAAGCATGAGATCTTCCACTCCAACCCATTCAAAGCATATCTTCATGGAGCTGACTTTTTGCCCAGAATTATAGTTTCTTCTAGTTCAGGTGAATTTCATGCTTGCACCTATAAAGATATACAGTGGAACCCGGTTATGTCGATGTCCTAGGGGGTCGATTTGTTTGATGAAGGCATGCTATAAAAATACATACAGTACATGTTTATCTGTCAGGAATCCACCTGCCACGCCCCCTTCGGCCCCCTTCCGCGTGTCAGGTGCTTTCTCGGCCACTTTCTCTGAAGCTCCACTTCAATCGAGCACATATGGTGCTCATTTATCATCATCACCAGCTTCTATTTAAACTTCCACACTCTCACTGTCCGTTATTGTTGGTATATGTTGGTTCACGGCGGTCGTTGTTATCGCTCATGTGTATCCCGGTACGTGCCTTCCCACCGGCACTCTCTCAACGGCTGCGCTTTTCTTCCCAAAATGCACCGCGAAATCCCCCCGATCCTGCCGGTGTTCATTCTATGCTTTTGCTGCTCATCCCACGTTCCGCGCTGCCAAGCGCTTCTCTCCTGTTCATCGCATAACATTTAACAACAAAAGGCATATGTGCACTAACTAACAGCAGAGATTCACAATACAATACAATATACAATACAACACCTGTAGCAGCTGTAAGCCTTGATTTTTCCGCCACTTCCGTGAGTTCTTCTGCGGCTGCACCGAGATAACCGACGTTAAATGGCAAATTTTTCCCCTTGTGCTCGAGATATCAGGGTTAGGCGACATAAAAGAATTGACATAACCGATAAAAAATGTTAAGACAAAGCGAGAATTTGGCGGTTCCACTTCAAAAACGTCGACTTAATAGGGTTGTCGAGTTAACCGAGGTCGAGATAACCAGGTTCCACTGTATATATATATATATGATTGCGTGCCTTTAATTTTGTGGTAAAAGTCGGGGATGAACTAAATATGGCTGGAAACGTCAGGAGGCCCAGAACTTTGATCCTTATAGTGTACTATTGCTAAAAACTCATGAAGTAATCAACATCATGAAGTAACTCATTAAGTATTCATGATTTCATAAGTTTAATCATTTCAGTCTTAACAGGTCAAAACAAGGAACATGAAAATCTCGTGGTTGAAAATTGGTAGAACTTGTGGATAAAACAAATAAACAACATATTATACATAAACAATGGGTTGTAGACCAATGATGGGTAAAGAAAAGGACCAAAGCAATGGCGTATGAAAACTGTGTAAATGAATCATTTCAATCAGTGGTTGCTATGGAAACCACGAAGCAACGTAACTGGTGACTAATGAATGCTGTAGGTTGATCATAGTGAAGATAGTGAAGACAACGCAGGTCAATGAACAATGGCATGAGTCCATGACAAAAGTTGTCCCTGGTGATGGAAGACAGAGCAGATCGATGACGCAGGTGCAATCGTTTTTTTTTTTCATTTTTTGAAATAAAGAAAAAATCACTGATCTAAGAGGTTATGTCTCTGCAGGTTCAGCGTGGATGAAGGACATACGTGGAGCATCCACAATTTCACCAGCACGTCGGTGTTCGTGGATGGCTTGCTCAGTGAACCCGGAGATGAGACGCTGGTTATGACGTGAGTCCTGACCTTTGTTCCTTACCTGTGGTATCTCCGTTTGATCCTTACATGCCTTGTCTACCTCCTGTCTCTGACCTTGTTCTCACAAGTTCCTTATCTCCAAAACTTTCCAAGCTCATTTACCTGTCTTTCATTCCTCAATTAGCATGCCCTAGATCCACCACAGTTGCAGGACTTACACCTTTGCCTGTCCATTTTCTGTCCCCTTACTAACAGATATCTAGAGCTTACCTCAAATACAAACTCTTGCTGATCTTTAAATGTTACCTTCATTTCCCCTCACTTTTAGTTGTCCTTGACCTCCACGAATCTGTCCCTCATATCAACCTCTTCAGTTATTCTTTAATTCACTTCATTTCTATTGTAAGTTTGTCTCTAATAAGTGAGCCGGTGGCGACTGTGGCAGGGAAAAACTTCCTGAGATGGTAAAAGGAAGTAATCTTGAGAGGAACCAGACACAAGAGGGAACCTTATCCACATCTGGGTTGCACCGAATGTCTGTTAATTACAGCTAAACAATGTTGAGGTGTGCAGTGATGATGATCAGATGCAAACTGTAGTCCTGAGTCAGTGTAGCAGACTGTTGATATTATCTACAGTCCAAATCCAAATCCTTAAAGCTCCTGTGTTACTCCGTAATTTTATAGATCCCCAGGCAGTAGATGTAAAACCATCTCCAGCTGCACAGAGTGGCCTTCAATTGAAGAGTCCACCATCCAGAGGCAGGTCGGGACAAAGTGGGCAGATCTGAAGAGCGAGGGGCAGGAAGAGTGGTCACTGGTACCTAAGGAGCTTGTTCAACTTGACTGAGAGAGAGAACTACTTATTGTGAGAGAGAACTAAGTCTACTTATTTTTGTATAAACGTTAAGGACACTGTGCAGTTTGGGAATTGCGTGACTCACTATAGCAGCAGAATACATCTGGTTTTGCTGAAATATACAGCTGGGTATCATCAGCATAGCAATTAAACCAAATACCATGCTTATGTATAATTCCACCCAGAGGCAGCAGATATAAAGAGAAAAGCAGTGGGCCGAAGACAGATCCTTGCAGAACACCAATCTTTACCATTTACATCAATAAACTGATAACGATCAGTCAAATAAGACCTGAGCCAGGAGAGAGCTGTTCCCTTTAACCCAACATTTTCTAGTTTAGCAAGAAGGATATATTGGTCAATGGTGCCAAAAGCTCCACTAAGGTCAAGCAGCTAACAGGTCAAGAAGTAAGGAGACACAACCCTGACCACACCACTAGCTCTTTTATGGGCAAACTGTCTCTATCTTTCTGTTTTTTTTCCCCCATTGGTCTAGGAGTGGATTCACTTGTTGTCCCCTGTCATGTCCACCACTTAAGATACATAACCTGCACCTTCACTTATATTTAATTGAAACCTAAAACTCATCTTGGTTGTTACATTCAGCATCTGCTCAGAATCTTTATCTGTCTGTTCTATCGACCTATTCACCCCTGTCCACCCATCTTCATCCATTCCTCACACACTCGTTAGTGGAAAATCTACACCTGGTCATTAACCAGCATTTGTTCATTAGCTACAAATGTACCCCAATTTCATCTGCTCCTCAAATCTACCATTAGGTTTATTTTTCCTTTCATCTTTACCACTTCTCAATTCTACCTGTTTGTCCATCACTTTCTCCTGTCTTCTCCTGTCTCCCCTATTCTTCCACCCCCCACCTCCATTAATTCATTAGGACAAATCTTTTATGTATCCCTCAATTCCTCAACTCTACATGTCTGTCAATTACCTTCATCTGTCTTTCTCTGTGATTCACCTGTCATTTACCATTAATTGGCCATTTTGACAAATCATCTTTTTGTTTTTCTTTATAACAGGCTGTTATCTCTACCCATCTGTCCCTCACTATCACCTCAATCTGCTTTTCCTTCTCCTCCACTTGTCCACAATTCCATCCAGTTCTCACATTTACCAGTCTGTCCATCACTATCATTTCTATCTATCTTTTCTTCTCCTCCACTGCCTCCAATTCCATCTGATTCTCATCTCTAATTGTCTGCCCCTAACCATTTGCATCATCTCCTTGTCTCTTTTCCTGACCTGTCCCCCAATTCTATTTGATTCGCATTTCTGCCTGTCTGTCCATCACTATCACCTGTTTATCTGTTGTGCATTATAACCAGTCCCACATTTCCACGCTGTTCCATTCTGATCAGCTATCTTTTTTCCTTCCTACATCTCTAGCTCAAACTGTCTATCAGGTTTTCCCAAATCAGTCCACCACCTGACTCTATTTTCCCAATTTGTCCATCAAATCCATTCCCCATTCAATCCGCCTGCCTTTTACTAATTATCCGCATCTGCTCTTAAGTAAACCAGAGTCTCCATCTGGAAGATAAACACGTCTTGAAGAAACATTTAGCGCTCTAAAAGCTGCACTGCTCCAGGACCAAATCAACATCTGGCGTGATCAAAGCAGCAATCAGTTAGCTCCTGAGCTTTCACAGATTTAACTTGAGCTTGTGTCTGTTTGCTTTTCTGAAATACCTCCAGCTCTGAGACCATTGTACCTGAATGAGCTTAAGTCTCCACAAAATCTGGTGGAACATCTTCCCAGAGACGTGGAGGTTATTCACACAGCAAATGGAGACTAAATGTGTGATGAGATGATAAAACAATCTCATGGTCAGGTGTTTTGTCCATTTATTATTTAAAAATTGCTGAGAGGGCTGCTCTTATAGGAAAACTTTCAGCCCAATCAGGATATAGACTTCACCAGTGCTATGCTGTAACATTCAGTGAAATATGTGAGAAATAATTTACAGGATTCATAGCAGATATCTGGCAGTTCAGCAGCAGGCGGTCGAGCAATGTTTTGGCTGAAACTTCAGTAGTTATTTTGAAGGAAAGAGAAGCGCAGAAACGTTGGCTTGGAGATGTTTTGGCACTGAGCTACAGTTCCTACTGTACTGCTACTTCAAATGAAAATACATAACATTTTCACTATAGACATTTTGTATCGTAAAACATGAGCTAGCCATGTTTATCTTCAATCTGCAGCCGTGTGAAGGCAGAAATGTGGAAGGTTTGAGGAGATCTTCTTGCTTTTGTTGATGTGGTGCTTAGGAAAGATGATTTGTTTCACAGAAAGAGCACCCTCAGCCTTAGCCTAAGCCTATTCCTCAGCTTCAACCTCAGTCTCAACTTCAGTGTCAGCCTCAGCTTTAATCTCTGTCTCAGACACAGCCTTGTTGTCAGTTTCAGGCTTAGCCCCATTTTTAGTCCCATTCTCAGCCTCAGCCTCAACCTCAGTCTCAACCTCAGCCTCAGACTCACCCTCAGTTTTACTGAGACCTTAGTATCGGCCTCAACCTCAGCCTTAATCTTAGCCTTAGTATTATTCTTAGCATCAACCTTAGTCCCAGCCTTAGTCTCAATCTCAGCCTAAACCTCATTCTTAGTTTCAACATCAGCCTCAAGCTAAGTCTCAGCTTCTTCCTTAGTCTTAGGCTTAGTCAGAGCCTCAACCTCAGTCTCAGCCTCAACCTCAGTCTCAGCCTTAGGCTTAGTTTCAGCCTCAAGTCTAAGCTTCTTTCTTAGTTTTAGGATTATTCTCAGCCTCAATCTCAGTCTTAGCCCCAGGCTTAGTATCAGCCTCATCCTTAGTCACAACCTTAGACCCAACCTTAGTCCCAACCTTAGTCTCAGTGTCAACATCAGCCTGAAACTCAGCCTTACTCTCATTCTCAGTCTCATCCTCAGTCACAGCCTCAGTCTCAGTCTCAGGCT